>NC_048222.1:53364526-53446257 GCF_002007445.2 Ailuropoda melanoleuca | reverse complement strand
GCGGGGGGGGGGGGGGGGGGGGGGAAGAAGCAGGCTCCCAGCAGAGGAGCCTGATGTGGGGCTTGATCCCAGGACTCCGGGATTGCCCTGAGCTGAAGGCAGATGCTTAACAACTGAGCCACCCAGGCGCCCCGCAGAAGCTTTTTATTTTGAGGTAGTCCCAATAGTTTATTTTTGCTTTTATTTCCCGTGCCTCAGGAGACATATCTAGGAAGATGTTCCTATGGCCAATATCAGGGACATTACTGCCTATGCTCTCTTCTAGGATGTTTATGGTTTCAGGTCTCACATTTAGGCCTTTAATCCATTTTGAGTTTATTTTTGTATATGGTGTAAGAAAGTAGTCCACTTTCATTCTTTTGCATGTAGCTGTCCAGTTTTCCAACACCATTTGTTGAAGAGACTGTCTTTTTCCCCATTAGATATTCTTTCTTGCTTTGTTGAAGATTAATTGACCATATAATTGTGGGTTTATTTTTGGGTTTTCTGTTCTGTTCTATTGATCTATGTGTCCATTTTTGTGTCAATACCATACTGCTTTGATTACTGTAACTTTGTAATATAACTTGAAGTCTGGAATTGTGATATCTCTAACTTTGCTTTTCTTTTTCAAAATTGGTTTGGCTATTCAGGGTCTTTTGTGATTCCATACAAATTTTAGGATTGTTTGTGCTAGTTCTGTAAAAAATGCTGTTATATTTTGATGGAGATTGCTTTAAATGTATAGATTGCTTTGGGTAGTATAGACATTTTAACAATATTTGTTCTTCCAGTCTGTGAGCATGGAATGTCTTTCCATTTCTTTTTGTCTTCTTCACTTTCTTTCATCAGTGTTTCATAGTTTTCAGAGTATAGGTCTTTCACTTCTTTGGTTAAGTTTATTACTAGGTACTTCATTATTTTTGGTGCAATTTAAATAGGATTGTTTTCTTAATTTCTTTTTCTGCTGCTTCATTATCAGTATATAGAAAAGCAACAGATTTCTGTACATTGATTTTGTATCCTGAGACTTTACTGAGTTCATTTATAAATTCTAGTAGTTTTTTTGTGGAGTCTTCAGAGTTTTCTATATATACTACCATGTTATCTGGAAATAATGAAAGTTTTACTTCTTTCTTACCAATTTAAAGATTCTGTTTATTTATTTGAGAAAGAGATAGAGAGAGACAGAGAGCAGGAGTGGGGGGAGGGAGGGAAGGAGAAGCAGACTCCCCTCTGAGCAGAGAGACTGATGTGGAGCTCAGTCCCAGGACTCCGGGATCATGACCTGATCCGAAGGCAGATGCTTAACAGACTGAGCCATCCAGGCACCCCAATTTTTTTTGAAGTAGGCCTATATTGCTATAAACTTCCCTCTTAGAACAGCTTTTGCTGCATCCCAAAGATTTTTGGACCTTTGTGTTTTCATTTTTATTTGTCTTTTTTTTTTTTTTTAAAGATTTTATTTATTTATTCGACAGAGATAGAGACAGCCAGCGAGAGAGGGAACACAAGCAGGGGGAGTGGGAGAGGAAGAAGCAGGCTCATAACGGAGGAGCCTGAATGTGGGGCTCGATCCCAGAACGCCGGGATCACGCCCTGAGCCGAAGGCAGACGCTTAACCGCTGTGCCACCCAGGCACATGCATTTTTTGATTTCCTCTTTGATTTCTTGGTTGACTCCTTCATGTTTGTAGCATGTTATTTAATCTCCTTTTATTTGTGTTCTTTCCAGATTTTTTCTTGTGGTTGATTTCTAGTTTCGTAGTGTGATCAGAAAAGATGCATGGTATAACTTTGATCTTTTTGAATTTGTTGAGACTTGTTTTGTGGCCAGTCTGGAGAACATTACATATGCACTTGGAAAGAATGTGTATTCTGCTGTTTAGGATAGAATCTTCTGAACATATCTATTAGATCCATCTGGTCCAGTGTGCCATTCTAAACCACTGTTTCCTTGTTAATTTTCTATTTGCTTAATCTATCCGTTGATGTAATTGGGGTGTTAAAGTCCCCTATTATTGTATTGTTATTGATTACTTCCTTTCTGTTTGTTATTAGGCACTTTATGTATTTGGTGTGCCCATGTTGGATGCATACATATTTACAATTGTTATGTTTCTTGTTGGATTATTCCCTTTATGATTATGTAGTATCCTTCTTTATCTCTTGTTATAGTCATTATTTTAAAGTCTATTTTGTGTGATGTAAGTATTCCTACTCTGGCTTTCTTTTCACTTCCTTTTGCGTGCTAAATGCTTTTCCATCCCTTCACTTTTAATCTGCATGTGTCTTTAGGTCTGAAATGAGTCTCTTGCAGGCAGCATACAGATGGGTCTTGCTTTTTTATCCATTCCATCACCCTATGTCTTTTGATTGGAGTATTTAAGCCATTTGCATTCAAAATAATTATTAATGGTATGTACTTATTGCCATTTTTTTTTACTTGCTTTATATTTGTTTTTGTAGTTCTGTGTTCCTTCCTTCTGTTGCTCTTTTCTCTCATGGTTTGGTAGCTTGCTTTAATGATATACTTGGATTCCTTTTTCTTTATATTTTGCATATCTATTATCGGTTTTTGATTTGTGCTTACTTTTAGGTTTGTATATGTATATGGCAGTCTATTTTAAGTTGATGGTCATTTAAATTTGATCCTTTCTCCACCATGTTTTAGCCATATGGTTTCATACTTTATATCTTTTTATTTTGTGAATCCCTTGACTACTTTTTATATATCTACTTACTTTTACTACTCTTGTGCTTCCCACTTTTCTTATTCCTACCTCTGCTCTTTTTTTTTTCTTTCTCCACTCACAGAGTCCCCTTTAACATTTCTTTTATGCCTGGTTTGTCATGATGAATTCCTTTCACTTTTGTTTGTCTGATACTCCCTATCTTTCCTTCTATTCTGAATGATTACCTTACAGGGTAAAGAATTCTTGGTTTAAGTTTTTTCTTTCAGTACTTTGAATATATCAGCCACTTTCTTCTGGCTTGCAAAGTTTCTGCTGAAAACTCAGCTGATAAGCCGTATGGTGTTTCCCTTGTCACAACTGTTCGTTTGTTTTCTCTTGCTGCCTTTAAAATTCCGTATCAGTACATTTTATCACTTTAATTACTATGTGTCTTAGTACCGACACATACTAAGTGTTGATTTTGTGTTGATTTTGTTGGGGGCACTCTGAGCCTCCTGGATCTGGATTTCTGTTTCCTTCCCTAGATTTTGGGAGTTTCCAGCTATTATTTTTTTAAATACATTTTCTGTTCCCTTCTCTCTCTCTTCTCCTAGGATCCCTATAATGTGAATATTATTATGCTTGATGGTATCACTGTGTTCCCTAAATCTGTTTTCATTTATTATTATTTTTTTCATCTCCTGTTCAGCTTGATTGCTCTCCATTACTCTGTTCTCCAGGTTGCTGATCTGCTCTTTTGCTTCTTCTAGCCTACTGTTTATTCTCTCTAGTGCATTTTTTTTAATGGAAAATAATTGCAGTTTTTAATTCGTTAAATTTAAGGAAAGAGCTAAAATTTGGGAAAACAATATCATGTAAGATGCAAGGGTAAAAAAGGAGTACAAAAAACTTATTATTCATAGACAATACAGTTGTGTACATAAAATCTTAGTGTATTTTGATTTCATTTATTGTGTTCTTAATCTTTGATTGGTTCTTTTTTATGTTTTCTATGTCTTTGTTGAGGATCTTACCAATGTCCTCCACTCTTTTCTCAAGGCCAGTAACTATCTTTATGACCATTACTTTAAATTCTCTGTCAGGCATATTACTTATCTACATTTCATTTAGCTCTCTTGCTGCATTTTTTTGTCCTGTTCTTTCATTTGGGACATACTTAGTTTTCTCATTTTGTGTCTCAGTGTCTGTTTCTATGTGTTAGGAAAGTCAGCTACATCTCCTGCTCTTGAGAGCCGTGGTCTTATGAAGAAGAGGTCTTGTATTGCCGTGCAGTGCAATGTCCCCTGTTCACCAGAACCTGGCACTTGAGGGGTGTCTCCTATGAGTGTTGTGTGTGTTTTGTATGCCCTATTGCTGTGGCTGAGCCATGTTAGCCTTCAGTCCAGTCATCTGTAATGCTCTCTTTGTCTGCCATGGACAGGGTTTGGTTCCTGTGTTGTTAGTGGGCCAGTCTGCAGCTTCCTTGGGCTTGAGTTGAGTCAGACCAGGTGTTTACCAGAGATGCAGAACACCAAATTGTTGGCCATGCTTCCCATGTTATCCCCTGAGAAGCTTTCATTGGTGGGTGGGGCCTGCAGTCAGACCCGATGTCTTCCCCTAGCTCTCTGCTGGCGCCGTATTTAGACTGGTGTGTGTAGTTATCTTCCCTTCTTCGCAGGACTGGAGTCACTTTGGAGTGGTGCTGGCCCCTGTCAGGGCTGCTTGCACATTCCCAGACTGTGGTACTACTTTGGATGGGTGCCAGCTAAGAGCTTATTGGAGGAGGTGCATCCATAGGAGAGTGTGGGGGCAGGGCAGGTGGTGTTTTTAGCGTGGTTTTTTGTTTTTTGTTTTGTTTTGTTTTGTTTTTGATGGCAACACATAGGAATAAGGCCCTCATATATTCATTTAGTCAACCAGTCCGTCAACAAACACTTGTGGGTCTACTATACATGAAGTACAGAGCTGGGAACCACAGAAGGTACGGGAAGGAAAGACCTAGACTGAGCAGCTAAAACTCTATATTGGAAGTTGTGGCATGTTCACAAATAATGACCATAGGGAATAGAAAGTGTTAGGAATGTCTGGATGGTTCAGAAGAGATTAAAATCAGCATGTAATTGACTCACAGTAGAATTGGTAATAATTTAAAATACTTATTGCCCGTTAAAAGGCCAGGAATATGATCAGTGGGTAAAGTTAGCTGGGTTGAACTTACTTAAACTTAGCTCAGATCTCATTCTTGTTTCATTTCATAAACTAGATGAAGGTTCATGGGTTGTCTCAATTTCTCATGGCTTTTTGTTGTTGGTTGGCATTCTTCAGAAATCATTAGTTTCCAACAGCTACTGTTGACTTGCCATACTTTTTCCTCAAAAGTAACTTTATTTCCAGTGGATGCTTTCACCATGGGTATCCCATTCAGGGAAGCCCCTAAAGTGTAGAACTTGTGGACAGGCTGGGGTTTTTACACAGACACTGACTTACATGGGTTTGAAGACTCTGTCCCGGACTACTCCAGTGACACATACTTTCTACATGAACTGCCAAAGAATTGGATTAAACCTTTCTCTTGGCCCTCATTCTTAATAGCATTTGTCTAGACTTCTCCTGCAATCTCACCAGAAAATAACAAAAATATTGACAAAAATAATGGAAAAGATGGCAATTACCCTGCCACGAACTCCTCCCTGCCTTAGGTTGTCACCACAGCAGATAAAGCCTATTTTATGGGAGACCAACAACTGCTACAATTCCTAAAGTAAAGTTTATTTGCACAGAAAAATAAAGGCAACTTTTTATTTGTCACCCTGCTGAGAAGAAATATGATTCCTGTCCTCTTGCTTCATATTAGCCTTCCTTTTTCCTGCACATTTTCATCCCCTGGTATCTGATCATTTTACAGAAAGGAAGATTTCTGCTTTTGACCTTACCTCTTGCTGTTGTAACATTCCAATTTTCAAATGGTCAGTCACCATTTGCCATTTTGCCTTTTTTTTTTTTCCAGGGGGGCATGTTCCGAAGCTTAAGCATACAAGACTCTGGGCCATTTAAAAAAAAAATGCTTGCTAGGTTTCCCATGTGATAGTGGCTCCTCAGGAAAGCTATTCTTTCATGCAGCAGCAGCACCAGCATTGATCAGTGGGAAAGTTCAAGGCGGCAACTCATCAAGCATGGCTTTCAATACCAGATTCCAGACAAGGTCTGCAATAAATAAGAGCAGTAACAAAGAATCATATTTCCTTCTCGCACAGAAAATCAGCAATGGCATAGTTCTAAATTTCAGGGTTCAGGCATGGTGTCTTCTCCTTGCACTGCAATTTGAAAGCAGGATGGCTTTCTTCTCTGAGAAGTTACATCAACATGAATTTTAGCTGTCCTTTCCTTAGAAACTGAGCCATAATGTAATTTTGAATTTTTCAGGTTGATTGGGGATTTTTCAGCTTGGGCATTGATTATTATTTGGGTTGTTCAAATAAAAGCTATATTGTCAAACATATTTAGATTTTCTCACATTTCTTTTAATTGACTTATTTCCCTTTCCCTTCTAACCTCTCTCCCTCCAATAATAATGTCGAGTTTTTCATGTGATTGTACAAAAAGAACAATCTTTTGCTCTAAGTAGGTAGGGAAAATTTTTCTTCAAATGGCAGTGTGATAAAAAAATATACACACTATGAGTCCCTCACGGATTATTGCTATTGATTTCTTTGCTTGAAACGTGGAAATGTTACCAGATGGGGTGTTAGGAATAGGTGTGTGGGTGCAAATGTAGTTTATTGCTTGTTGACTAAAAATCAGTGAACACCTTCACCATTTGTGTGCTTGTGTTATATGTAAAGGTGAATTTTAATCCCAAGCTAGTCCTTATATAAAGCTTCATGCAATACAATAAGCAACATTTTTAGGGTAAATTTATATTTGAAAAACATAAATTCTTTGGCAGACTCAAAACACATAAAGATTTCAAGTATTTATTTTCTCTGGCTTATTGAAACAGTCATTGTTGTTTTAAGTTAATTTGATCAATGAAATTTGCTTATCACAGCCAGATTTCTATTGTGTTTGTTTTCATCTCTATACCCTCCCCAGGCTGCTCTTTTGAGCTTCCTCTGGTCTCCTGCTTAGGGAAGTGTGAATCGAATTGCTGTGGGTTTCTGGAAGCTAGGTGCCTGTGTGCAGCACGCGGACACTGAACCCAACCCTCAGGGACCCACCCATTAGGAAAAAAAAGGCTGACCTTCTGTCACTTTCTTTCTCCTCCCTTTTAATGATTCCTTCTCTATCCTTTTGAGAAGATCTTTCCAGCCCTTTGACCCCTGTTAGAAGAGGAAGGCTTAAACAGCTAAAAGTACCCTCAGTCTCAAGGCTTGCCAAGGAAAGCTCAAGAGGCCTTTTAGGAAATGCCAAAAGACGGGGGCCTCAGTTTTCAGTGCATTCAGAAGGCAGATCCCACCCCGGCACCATTTCCCTCCTCATTTATGTTATAGAAGCAACCCTGCCTCCTACCCTCACTTGTCAGTGCCACCAGAATCGACACATTCGGAGAGCGGCTGACTTTTAATGATAGCCCTTGGACTGTGTGAGAGCTATTGTGCAGTTTTAAAAAGAGCATGGGAAATGTGTGTCTGAGGTGGGTCACTGGGCTGCTACTCCACAGGCTCCAGGTCCAGCTCTGGTTTTCATGGAATAACAATGACTGCTGGGTAGGTTGCTGCTCCACCCAAAAATGGTGAGATGCTGAGTGCAGGATTTTTGAAAGGAGAGCAGTTGTGTGTCCCCAGGGCCTGCTGGTGCTTTGTGATGTGACTCTGAGTTATACAATTGAAATGGCAGCTAACACTGAATAATGTGATGTTTTCAAGTGGTAGGCAATATTTCATATAATATGCTGTGGTTTGTATATTCAAGTATTTGATTCACACTACAGTGCTGAAGGTAGGAACTGTGAAACTGAGGAAAAGAGAAGACAAGTGCAGCGTTACCATAAGAAACTTTGTACTTGTTCAGCTCTGCCACTTATTAGCTCTTTGACTTGGGTAAATTGCTGAACATTTCTGAGCCTAAATGTTCTCATCTGTAAAATGGGGATTATTAATTCTACTTCCAGGATTATCATGGGAATTTAATGGGAATGCAGTAAAGTCCTGGGATCTCCCTCTCCTTTCACCTCTCTTATTGCACCTCTGACTCTTTTCCAGGTGCCCATTATTCTGAGGTACTGACAGAGAACAGCAAAATCCTAGTGAATTTTAGGCACTATGCCCAAAGAAAGGGGTGATTCTCAAAGAGGTGGTTTACTTTCCTTCTTCTGAGAGAAGCTATACATAATCTTTAATCTGTGTCACAGAAAAGAATCCAAACCCAGTAGTATCAGTCAATTACAGTTGAGTTGGGAGTGGCTAAAAGGATTAGGTATTTGACCCCATGTTATAAGATATTTGCTGCCATTTCTACTGCAGGAAAGGGAGGAATAAAAGGAGGATTTAAAGGTTCATGTTCTCACTCCAATTAACCAAGTGACCCCTTCCCCTATTCTCTTTACTTTATCTTCCGTATGCACATACATGTGTGAATGCATGTGTTCCTATACAGGATACACTCATAGGCTTTCTGCGATCGTTATATATTTGAAAGTAAAAGGATCTAAAGGGCTTAAAAATATTTTCCCTGATTACAAAAGGAATGAATATTTATTTTATAGGCATGTATATTTTATATAATGCATGTATATTTTATATAAATATAAAAATATAAAGAAGATACTAATTTCCTCACTCAGCACACAGGTAACCATTTTATTTAATTTTTAATAATTTTTTATTTTTAAAGATTTCATTTATTAGAGAGAGAGGGAGAATGAGCAGGGACTGGGTGGACAGAGGGAGAAGCAGACTCCCCGCTGAACAGGGAACCCCAATGCGGGGCTGTATCCCAAGACCCTGGGATCATGACCTGAGCCAAAGGCAGACGCTTAACAGACTGAGTCACCCAGGAACCCCAGATATAACCATTTTATTACATATTTTGGGGACTCCAAGTTTTTTCTGTGTACACACACACACACACCCTTACGGTAGCCTATAGACTCTCTTTTTATTTTACTTTTTTTAAGTAGGCTCTATGCCTAATATGGGGCCCAAGCTCATGACCCTGAGATCAAGAGTTGTATGATCTACCAACTGAGCCAGCCAGGTGTTCCTTGTTTTTCTCTTAATATTAATTTAGAGCATTTCTCTTTATCATTTATGTATTGGATACTCATTGATGCATAAAACCAATGTAAAACATAATGGCATAAAACAAAAGAATAATTTTATTATTATTTTCGTGGTTCTGGGGTTGACTTTGCTCAGCCAAGTAGTTTTTATGCGGGGTATTGTGCAGGAGGTGGCTTGGGCTAATTATCTGAAGTTTGCTTACTCACGTTTTTGGTAACTGGGCTGGAAAGATCCAAACAGCTAGAAACCGGAACGCTGGTTTCTTGGGCATTTCTTCCAGTCCCTGTCTCTCTCTCTCTCTCTTTTTTTTTAAAGATTTAATTTATTTATTTGACAGAGATAGAGACAGCGAGAGAGGGAACACAAGCGGGGCAGTGGGAGAGGGAGAAGCAGACTCCCCGCTGAGCAGGGAGCCCCATGCGGGGCTCGATCCCAGGACCCAGGATCATGACCCGAGCCGAGGGAAGACGCTGAACAGCTGAGGTGCCCAGGCGCCCCACTCCCAGTCTCTAATATGGTCCCTCCTGCATGGTGACTTCAGGGTAGCCATGCTTCCTACATGGCAGCTCAGGGCTCCACAAGTAAATGTCCATAGAGAAAGGCCAGGCTGAAGCTAACTCACCTTAAATTTTTTTTTAAATTTTAATTTCAGTATAGTTAACATACAGTATAATATTAGTTTCTGGTATACAATATAGTGATCCAACAATAAAAATATGGAACACTTCATGAACTTGTGTGCTGTCCTTGTGCAGGGACCATTCTAATCTTCTCTGTATCATTCCAATTTTAGTACATGTGCTGCTGAAGCAAGCACTAACTCACCCTGTATGACTTAGTTTTGGAAGTCATAAAGACTTCCTTCTGCCACATGCTAGTCACTAAGGCAGTCACAAAAGCCTACCCCAACAGAAACTCTTCCCTTGAGACATAGACCTCTTGAATGGTTCGTTAGTTTCTTATCGGTGATGTCACAAATTTAAAACAACAGATATTTATTATCTTACAGTTTTGGAGGTCAGAATTCTGAAATGGGTTTACCCTGGGCCAGAATCGAGGTGTCCTGGCAGGCTCTAGGGGACAATCCATTTCCTTGCCTTTTCTAGCTTTGGGAGGCTGCCTGCCCTCTTTTGCTCATGACTCCTCTGTCTTTAAGGCCAGTGTTGTAGCATCTTCAAATCTCTCTGGCTGTGACCCTCTGTGCTCATTATTACATTTTTTTTTCCTTATGGCTCTGATCCTGCTGCCTCCCTCTTATCAGGACCCTTGTGATTACGTTGGGCTCATCTGTATAATCCAGAATAATCTTCTTTTTTTTTATTTTTAAAGATTTTATTTATTTATTTGACAGAGATAGAGACAGCCAGCGAGAGAGGGAACACAAGCAGGGAGAGTGGGAGAGGAAGAAGCAGGCTCATAGTGGAGGAGCCTGACGTGGGGCTCGATCCCACAACGCCGGGATCACGCCCTGAGCCGAAGGCAGATGCTTAACCGCTGTGCCACCCAGGCGCCCCCAGAATAATCTTCTATCTCAAGGTCTTTAGCTTAATCACATCTGCAAAATTCCTTTTACCATGTAAGGTAAGATATACTCAGAAGTACCAGGGATTGGGATGTGGACAACTTTGGGGGACCATTATTCAGCTTTCCACAGTGGAAAATGGCAAGGGTCTGGAAGAGCATATGCAACTAGAAATATGTTGCAGTAATTTTTGGAAAATACAATCTTCTACAATTAAATAATTTCAGTGGTTGCATAGTATTTTACTGTATGACTATCACTACTTAGCCTTTCTTCATTGTTAAGCTTTTAGGGTGTTTTTAATATAAAAAACCCTAGAAAGAACAAACATCACTATGAATAAATATTTGTGTAGATCTCTGATGATTTTTTAGGATAAATTGCTAAGGGTGTGAAATTGTTATACAAAAAATAAGAGTATGTATAAACTGCCAAACTGCCCTCCAGAAAGGGATCACCAGTTTTCCAGCAGTATTATACAAGAGAGAGTATTTTTCTGTATTCTCTTACCATTGAGTATGATGATTTAAAAAAATCTTTGCAAATTTATAGACAGAAAACATCATCTTGCTTTCATATGTATTTTCTTGAATATTGATGAAGTTAAACATTTTTACATATCTTTAGTCATGATTTCTTATTTTCTTTTTTGTTCATTGGCTATTCCTGATTTCATTTATTTTTGTATACAGGGAGGTTATATTTTTCTTATTGATTTGTAGGAACTCTTTATATATAAGATATGTTAAAACTTTTTCATCATTTGATACAAATGATACAGTTTTATATTTTATTAAGTATCTTTTCCTTTGTTGTTTCTTCTTTTTATGATTAAATATTCCTTCCTTACCTACATCAGATAAGTATTCACCCATATTTTGTTCTTGTTGCTTTATGATTTAATTTTATAATTCTGACTGTTTAATTGGTGTATTTACATATATATTGTATATGTGTTGTTTTATCCTAACAGTGTAAAGAGGTAGATAGGGAAAGAGAGGAGTATAAGCAGCTGATTTAATTTTATTAAAAAAAATTGCTAGCCTATTTACTGTCTATCTGATTCAGTCAATTCCCAATTATATATGGTAAATGGGAGCTAAGAAGAACAAGGATAAAATATACATCCACTGATAATCCCCCAACCACATTTCATGACATGTCTATGCTCAGAAACACTCTAATGGCATTACATTTTGAGGGCATAACACTTTAGGTATCTCTCCATGGTCACATCACAGAGATCAGTGATCCTGTGTTCTGTTTGGGTGACCTTATTTCTATGACAGAAAAAAAAAATCCTCTCATATGATATGCAAATAAGCAGCCTTTCTCCAGAGGAACTATGACTGATGGCGTCCCAGGTGTATTTTTTGGTTTACAGGCCTAATCTCTAACCATTAGAGATCGATTCCTATAGGATAAGTCCTCATTTCTATGGGAAGTCCTTTAAGAACACCCCAGACAACACTGCACGTACTAAGAAGAATCATTGGAACTGTAGAATGAGTGTATCAAAAGTGGATGAAAAGATTTCCTCCTTTCCTAGGGGGTGAAACAGAACATGCTCAGATCACTGGGGAGAATAAGAGGGAATGGGACAACACAGAATGGTTATGGGGTGCCCAGAGGAAGGGGGTAGGCAGATGATACCTGTACAGGTGGGAGGATCTTGAGGGCTAAGTCAGACCAAGGGCAATGGTATAGTGTGACAGAGAGAAAAAAAGAAAAGATATTACGTGCTGAGTATTCACACCTTTCTTCCTCTTCATCTCCCCCACCTCCCTCAATTTTGCCAATTTCTTTTTGGTCCTTTATTATGCAGAATAATAATAAAGGGTAAATACATATTTTTGAAAACCCACTATGTACTGAGTATTGTGCTGGGGTTATAGCAGGAAACAAAATAGACAACACACCTACCTTTATGGAGCTTGCACTCTAGAGGGGGAAGAGGGAAGGTTAAGAAGTAAAATGCATAATATGTCAGGTGGTGGTAAGTGCTATGGAAGTAGAGAAAGCAGGGAAGGAGGATGGGGGTAAAGAGTGTGGGAAAAGAACATCCAATTTTACCTGGCGGGGGGCGCTGAGAAGGCCTCACAGTGAAGGTGGCATTTGAGTAAAGGCCTGAAAGAGAGGCAGGAGTGAATAGGTACACATCTAGATAAAGACTGTTTCAGAGCAGATATAACAGTCAGGCCAAGACTCTGAGCCTAGAGGGTACCTGGCTCATTGAATGGGCCGTTGATCACTGACAGAACAAAAGGATAGAGGGAAAGGAAAGATAAGGAAAAAAAAGGAGTCAGTGGGGACTGGATACTCATGATATTTGGGGAGAGTTTTGGGTGGAAGAAGGTAATTTTAGGGACAGGTGCCATGTTTGTGGGAAGAAAATGATGATGAAAGGGATTTTAAAAACCTTTGCTGGGTATTATGGGTGGAATCGTTGGGTAACTTCAGGAAATATTTAAATTGTATCATGCAGGACCGAACTGCAAGTTGACTGAGCTTTATATGGGTTACATGTAGTAATCCAAGAATTTATTATTGTGATGGAGAGACAGTTATTGTTGTTGAACTAGCAGAGACTGTAGTCAGGAAAGCTGAGAGTGTGTATAAATATGAGGTAAGAGTGTGTTGATAGGAGAGGCAGTAAGAAAACTGCAGTAGGGAGAATTAAGATAAATGGGTAGAAAGTTCTGGATCATTTAGGATGTTACTCCAGTGATGGGCCACCTGTCAGAATGGTCTAGTGGTGCTTGGTCTTGGTTGAAGGAGGCCTGGGTTGCTTTAAGCTGCTGAGCTGGCTGGTTATGGAGGAGGGTTTGGGGGGATAGGCGTCTAGGTGGTCAGGCCTGGCAGGGTGGGGCAGTTAGATGGCATGGAGTACATAAAAGAAGAGGTCCTCAAAAGGATCTAGGAAGATACAGCCTGTCTAGCTTGGCTTCATTTAACTAAGTGTCATTTAACATTGACAGATGCCTATCTAGAATGACGGTCCTACTTTTAGTGCCTGTTATAGTGTTTAGTGCCTTGTGGATGTTGAATAAGTATTTTTTGAATGATGAAATGACTGTGTTTGGTAGACTAACTTCTATGTGTTGTTTCTATCTTTAGGCATTTCTTGGTCCTAGTTTATAAACACGTCTCTTTAATCTGTTGCTGCCTATTACCTCTGTGAAAATGTTTCATTCCATTTTCTTTTCTGTTACCCAGAGGATATTGGATGAGTGAAAAGAAATGTGAACTTTGGAAAAATATAGAATTTGATTCAACTCCTAGCTCTGCACTTTGAACAAGTGACCTCAGTTTTCTTATCTGTAAAATACAGGTAACATTTCTGTGGTTAATTAGATTATGATTAAGCAAATATTCACTCTCCTCTTCCTCCCCCTTCCCCCATGGAAGGAATACACTTTCTCATCCTATTGATGTTGGGCTTGGCCATATAACTTGGTTTGGTCTTATGATAGGTGGAGGGTGCTTCCCTGCACTTTGATTTTGGGACTGGTTTATGATTTGTTTTGATCAAGGCTTAAAGAAAGGGCTTTGGATGTCCTTCTGCCATTGTGCTTGCCTTCTTGTACTTTTAACTTTTGCTCTGAGAATAGTATGTCTAAATAGCCACTGTCCAAAGAGAATGAAAGACCTGAACCCAACCTGAAGTTGAGTTCAGCTTAGATCAGCCAAACTGCAGCTAACTCAGTGATTCATGAGTGAGAAATAAATGTTTATTGTTAACTGTCATTAAGTTTTAGGGTAGTCTGTTACACAGCATTATTGGATATAACTGACTGATACAATACCTTTTTCCTTCAGGTTACTTAGTATTGTCAGAAATCTTGTAAAATGGCTACTTAATCTTAAGTAAGGCATTGTGTCTGCTTTCAAGTTAACCCAAGGAAAGACTGCAATTCCCTTTCTAGAACTACAAATCAACTTGAACGTTTTGGATCCTTTCCCTCGAATGTGCCTACAATTAAAAAGGGAAAATCATGACATCTGGTATCCGTATGGCCACCAAGAACATAAAGTTCCATGAGATTTGGTGTGCTAAATCTGAGAGGCACATTATCAAAGGCACATTATCAGAATCTTTACTCTTCTTTAAAGCTTCCCACATCTCCAGATTAATCCCTTATTAGAAAACAATGGCTCTACCATCTTTGTTTTTAGGCAAAGAGTTTGCTCCTAGTAAGTAGATATACTCTTTCTGATATAAACCATTCCAAAATTCTTTCAGGAAGCGTCTGTATCTTCTGGTTGGGATACATAATTACAGAATATGGTGAAGATAATTTAAGTTTTAGAACAGACATCTGAAATTGTCATTTACCTGCAATGATGCCATGATGCCTGTGCCACTTCATAGCCTTCCTGTCTGGACAATCTCCACAATAATTCTTTTTCCCCAAGTCGCTGTCATTTCCTCTTCCTAGATACCAGAGCTAGGAGTACAAATTGTGCAGTCACTACCTTTGCAATACTCACATACAGTTCTATTAACACTTCTAGTGAATGTGTTATACCTTGCTGATTTTTGTTTTCACATCTGTGTTAGTCATTTTGGGCTGTCCAAACAAAATACCACAGTTTGAGTGTCTTAAACAACAGAAATTTATTTTCTCACAGGTCTGGAGGCTTGAAGTCCAAGATCAAGGTGCTAGTAGAGTTGTTTTCTGGTGAGTTTCTCTCTTCCTGGCTTAGAGTTGGCTGACTTTTCACCGTGTCCTAACATGGCCTTTTCTCTGTGGTTGGGGACACACACACACACACACACACACACACACACACACACAGAGAGAGAGAGAGAGAGAGAGAGAGAGAGAGAGAGAGAAGGAGAGAGAGAATGTGCCTCTCTGGCATGTCTTCCTCTTCTTACAAATACACCAGCCCCTTTGGATTAAGGCCATCATTTATGACTTCATTTAGCCTTAATTACCTCCCTAAATCTGTATCTTCAAATACAATCATATTGGGGAGGAGACATGATCATATGAATTTTGGGGAGACACAGTTCAGTACATAGCAATATATGAAAAATAGTAAAAAGAAAGATGACGAAGAAGGAAGGGGATGTGGAATTTTGTATGGCTTAGTGTGTGGAAGGGCATGTCTAACTCATTGTGAGGAATCACACAAAGAGAGGGAAAGAGAAAGAGGGATGGTCATTGTAGCAACTGCCAGACTAGCTATGATTTAAAACCAAAAGTGGCAGAAAATCATCAGGCATGTCTTTCAAGCTGCCTCTGACCTATCAAAGTTACACATACACTGATCTCCAAATTGTCATTGAATTAGACCAGATAAGTTCTTTTTTTTTTAAAGATTTTATTTATTTATTTGACAGAGATCACACAAAGAGAGGGAAAGAGAAAGAGGGATGGTCATTGTAGCAACTGCCAGACTAGCTATGATTTAAAACCAAAAGTGGCAGAAAATCATCAGGCATGTCTTTCAAGCTGCCTCTGACCTATCAAAGTTACACATACACTGATCTCCAAATTGTCATTGAATTAGACCAGATAAGTTCTTTTTTTTTTAAAGATTTTATTTATTTATTTGACAGAGATCACACAAAGAGAGGGAAAGAGAAAGAGGGATGGTCATTGTAGCAACTGCCAGACTAGCTATGATTTAAAACCAAAAGTGGCAGAAAATCATCAGGCATGTCTTTCAAGCTGCCTCTGACCTATCAAAGTTACACATACACTGATCTCCAAATTGTCATTGAATTAGACCAGATAAGTTCTTTTTTTTTTAAAGATTTTATTTATTTATTTGACAGAGATCACACAAAGAGAGGGAAAGAGAAAGAGGGATGGTCATTGTAGCAACTGCCAGACTAGCTATGATTTAAAACCAAAAGTGGCAGAAAATCATCAGGCATGTCTTTCAAGCTGCCTCTGACCTATCAAAGTTACACATACACTGATCTCCAAATTGTCATTGAATTAGACCAGATAAGTTCTTTTTTTTTTAAAGATTTTATTTATTTATTTGACAGAGATCACACAAAGAGAGGGAAAGAGAAAGAGGGATGGTCATTGTAGCAACTGCCAGACTAGCTATGATTTAAAACCAAAAGTGGCAGAAAATCATCAGGCATGTCTTTCAAGCTGCCTCTGACCTATCAAAGTTACACATACACTGATCTCCAAATTGTCATTGAATTAGACCAGATAAGTTCTTTTTTTTTTAAAGATTTTATTTATTTATTTGACAGAGATAGAGACAGCCAGCGAGAGAGGGAACACAAGCAGGGGGAGTGGGAGAAGCAGGCTCATAGCAGAGGAGCCTGATGTGGGGCTCGATCCCATAATGCCAAGATTACGCCCTGAGCCGAAGGCAGACGCTCAACCGCTGTGCCACCCAGGTGCCCCCTAGACCAGATAAGTTCTAAATTAAAGTTCAGATGTTAACCATTATGATAGTCATGGTATTTGGTTAGTAAAGCAAGGGAACTCAAGCAGAAAGGAACCTTAAAGAGGGAGGCAATGATGAAAAATTCCCTTTGTTCCCTAATGTTTTGCCTAGTGACTTCTGCTCACTAACACTTCAAATCTCAGTGTAAATGTCTCATCCTTACAGAGGTCTTCCTTAACACCTTGGTATTGGTTGGATTCTCCTATAATACTCTATCCTCACAACTGGTTTTCATGTACATCAATGATAGTGAGATGATTTGTCATGACAGTTGTTTAATGACCTTCTCATGTACACAAATGTGAGCTCTATGAGGGCAGGTCCATGTGTGTCTCATTCACTATTGTATTCTCAGTGCTTGGTGTAATGTTGGCCTAGACAAAGTTCTCAGTAATGTATGCTGAGTGAATGAACAAATGAGTGAGTGAAGAGGAAACCCCCAGGATCTACTGAATGAATGAAGAGGAGTGAAGAGAAGTCCTTCCTCTTTTCCAGCATGTAATTTATTAGATAGAATAGCTTGTTAGCTCTCATTCTCGGCAAATCCTTCCTCTATACTCCCTTATACCACCATTCCATTTCTAGAAGCCTTCTATTGCTATGAGGTCCTGATGTTTGCCTGGCCTGCCCCTCAGAGGAAGGATGGATCTTTCCCTGAATACTGGTGATTTGCTTTTGGAAATCACATTCCTTAAATACACCGAAGGCCTTGGTAGAGTAGAAAAAGTATAGACAGCTGAGCCAGAAGACCTTTGTTTGGATCTTTTTTTTGCCACTTGGTGTCTCTATGAACTTGGACAAATCAAGTAATCTGTTTCCTTACCTTAACATAAGATTGCTGTGAGGATAAATGCAATAATATAATGGTTAGTGCTTTGTGAACAGTAAAATCTTTATAAATGTTTATTATTTTAAGTGGAAGTGGTAATGAGTGCCTCCTCTGATTGACTAGAACAGGTGTGGGAAGCTCTCATACTAATGCTATTATACTCTTTTACATGGTTTTATTGTGTCAGCTAAAGGGCTGCTGATCTACAAATCTGGTGAAACTACCTAACTTGGCCCAGTTTTAAATGGCAATAGTGAAATCTACTGAATAATGTGGAAAGGACATCAATGAGAAATCACACAGATGCGTTGAAGCCATTAACTCAATTAAGATGTGTCTGCTCTGAGACTTTGGTACCAATAACAGTCTAAATTGATGTATTAATGGCAACATAACGAATTTCTACATCTGAAATCTACTCATATCTCTTAGTTCTCTGAATGTATGATGATTTTATTTGGGGCTGGCTGAAAGATTTGGTTCTTCCTTTGGTAGTGGAATACCTGTTTAGGGAGTTTTGTGCAATGGAATACTCATGAGTTTTGGAGTCAGAACTGCTAGGTCTGAATGCTGGTTTCATCACTCATTAGCTCCGTAAACTCCTTGAGCCTCGGTTTCCTCATCTGTTAAAAGCAGAGAATGGTGTTTATTTGGGGGGGGGTCATTGTGAAGATTAGATGAGATGATATATACAAACATACCGTAGGCTGGAGAGCTCATGAGTGAGAATTTTTCTCCTCTCTTCTTTTTCTTCCTTCCTGATGAAGTACTAAATGAGTTCTAAAACATTTCTTGAGATCTCTCACGTGTGTTTTAGACTTAGTGTTTTTAGGACTAGAGTGTGAATTTGTTCTAGTTTTACTCTATTTGTTACTCTGTTGTCAATGAATTGAAAAAAAAAAGGGCCTTCTAAGGAATGCTGGTTTTAGTTCTGGGCTCAGACAATGAAATATTTCCACTTTCTTGGGGAGGAGAGGAGTCAGAAGGCTAATATATGGAAATAAGTGCCCCATGAATGATTCTTATAATTTAGACCAATTAATGTTCTATGATTACTGTGAAACAGGCAGAACACAGCACTCAAAAATCACTGGACAGATTGGAGAAGTGCAGGCCTGGACAGAACAGAAAGGGGTTAGTGAGAGTTCATGAATGAATAGCAAGTAGATGTATCTAATGCATTTACATGCTCAAATCCAATGGTACAAATACATTTTGCAAAAATTCTTCATTCTAAAAGAAAAACATTCAGTTAAGAGGGGGAATAACCGTTGTGCTTTTAATGAACATTGATTCATGTAGATTTTACTATTAGCCCTGAGCAGATCTAAGGAAGAAGACATATGAAGTTGCTATTAAGTTCCATCTGTTGATGGGGTTGAATGAGAATTCTGAAAGAGCCAATGAAAATTACATGCAAACATTATGGCCATTTGTTATCATTATAAAACGTGATAATGTCATTGCTGACTTACCAAGATGATGACCTGAAAGGCCATGACATTATGACATTACATTTTATCAATAATGAAAAATTGCTGCCTTTGCATGGTCGTTGGTGAGCTCAGGAGACCATGGAAGGGGCTGCAAGCCTTTTTGTTTGTGCCAGACTGAAGGTGGAAACAAACCAGCAGTTAGAGAGTCATTAGGTAGCCAAGGAAAACATGGCATCTTTTCTTCCTCTATCTGCCAGGGAAGCAGGAGGACCTATTGACCCAGGAGATTTAATATTCATTCAGTGAGAGGCTTGCTTGCAAGGTAGTAAATGGTGCTGTAGGCCCCTTAATAACAAGTTTTAAGGCTTGTGGGAAAATGTGTTACCCAAAGAAGCTGTGATGTGAGGGCGTCAACAGAGATTGTGCCTTTCTGGGAAGGGATGCCAGGACCTAGTGGATGGGCTTTCATTCCAGAAATCAGGAAAGCTGATGTTAAGACATCAATTAGCTTATTAGCTTGTTGTTCTTGGATGGGAACTAGGAAATAGATTTCATGGCTGCTGAAGAAGTTTATGCAGTTTTATTCAATCTTTAGAGGACATAATGAGGGTGAAAGAGTGATCCCAGATTATTCAAAACCATCACATAGCCTACCTGTGTTCTTCTGACCAAGAGGGGGTAATAAATCTGGTACCTGTAGATGAACTAAGAAAAACTTGAGCCCGTATGCCATGGCTGAATGGTCCACAAAAGCTTTGGCTTCCAAAGTCTTCCTAGTAAATCATGCAGAGTTTGAGACTTTTGTGAGTCTGAGGAAAGATAATTTTCACAAAATATGAGAAAGAGGCAATGTGGTAGCTTGTCTAGCCTGTTTTTTTCCCCTCCCATTTATTTTATCAGAGAGCTATAAAGAGTGGGCCACACGTATAAAATGCCAAGTCTGGGCCCTAATATAAAAGCTTGAAAGGAATGTAAAATCTTTAGATTTGAGGTGTAAAATAGATTTTCCTCCCTTTTCTCTTTTATGCAGGTGTTTCATGGCAGGCACATAAAATACCTATTTATTTGTAACATTTTTTCCCTTTGCACTCTGTGCTTCTGCTTAGGTTTAGGGGAGTTCATATCAATATCAATTTCTTTGGAGGGAAATAAAACTGACCACCCTTGGTCTGAACTTACCCAAAGGGATCATTTCCATCTACCTCCCCTATTCTGTGCAGCTTCTGAGGGATGTGTATATGTGTGTCTGTGCACTGTCCCCTCTGCCCAGCCCTGAGTACCCCACTGGAGGCTGTGTTTCTGAGCAGCAGGGTTCTCTCCCTGTTTTGATGCTGATCTGACTTCCCACATTCCTGGGGACCTCCAGCTCAGCCTGCCTGGTGAGGCTTTCCCAGTCTTACTAGTACTGCAGTGCCTGTGGGTCTTCCCAAGGAACTTCCTGGTGGGAAGCTCTTCCCAAGGCCACTTGGCTGCACTGATATCCATTCATCCTGTAACTCTCAGCTGAAGCCTCACTGGCCTACCTCCCTGAGCATGATGCACTGTCTGTCTCCCTATGTCTCCTTCAATGCCTAGCGTAGTGTTTGGCACATTACAAGAGCTTACTACATATTTGATGGTGAGAGCTACTCTGAGAATTATTGCTAGAAATAAATGTTTATCAGCTTCTTCGTTTATCCCAAAGCACCTAGGGAAACTTAGCACACTCTTTCCCTGCCCTGGCAAGAGGCAATGGTTCTCAAAGTATGGTCCCTGGACCTGTAGCATCAGCATTACTTGGGAACTTGTTAGAAATGCAGAATCATTTTTTCTTTTGTTTCTCTTGCCTTCGGAGACGTGTCATGAAAAAAGTTGCTGTGGCCGATATCAAAGAGGTTACAGTCTGTGTTCTCCTCTATGATTTTGATGGATTCCTGTCTCCCATTGAGGTCTTTCATTCATTTGGAGTTTATCTTTGGGTATGGTGTGAGAGAGTGGTCAAGTTTCATTCTTTTGCTATACAATTATCATATGGTTTCACTCATTTATGGAACATAAGAAATAGGAAGATTGGTAGAAGGAAGGGAAGAATGAAGGGGGAGTAAACAGAAGGGGGAATGGACCATGAGAGATTGTGGTCTCTGGGAAACAAACTGATGGCTTCAGAGGGGAGGGGGAGTGAGGAATTGGGATAGGCTGGTGATGGGTATTAAGGAGGGCACGTATTGCATGGTGCACTGGGTGTTATATGCAAATTATGAATCATGGAACATTACATCAAAAACTAAGGATATACTGTATGGTGACTAACATAACATAATAAAAAATTATTATAAAAAAAAGAAATGCAGAATCGGAAACTCTAATTGGGGCCCCAGCGATCTGTTTTTTTTTTTATTATGTTCAGTAAGCCACTGTACAGTACATCATTATTTTTTGATGTAGTGTTCAGTGATTCATTAGTTGTGTATAACACCCAGTGCTCATCACAACACATGCCCTCCTTAATACCCATCTCCCAGCTACCCCATTCTCCCACCTCCCTCCCCTCTGAAACCCTCAGTTTCCTGGGGTCCATAGTCTCTCATGGTTCGTCTCCCCCTCTGACTTCTCCCCCTTCAGATTTCCCTTCCTTCCCCTATGGTCCTCCATGCTATTGCTTATATTCCACATATGAGTAAAACCATATGATAATTGTCTTTCTCTGCTTGCCTTATTTCACTTAGCATAATCCTCTCCAGTTCCGTCCATGTTGATGCAAATTGTGGGTATTCATCCCTTCTGATGGCTGAATAATATTCCATTGTATTTATGTACCACATTTCTTTATCCATTCATCTATTGAAGGGCATCTCTGCTCCTTTCACAGTTTGGCTATAGTGGACATTGCTGCTATGAACACTGGGGTGCATGTGCCCCTTCTTTTTACTACATCTGTATCTTTGGGGTAAATACCTAGTAGTGTAATTGCTGGGTCATAGGGTAGCTCTATTTTTAACTTCTTGAGGAACCTCCATACTGTTTCTAAAGTGGCTGTACCAGCTTGCATTCCCACCAACAGTGTAAGAAGGTTCCCCTTTCTCCACATCCTTGCCAACATTTGTTTTTTCCTGTTTGGTTAATTTTTGTCATTCTAACTGGCGTAAGGTGGTATCTCATTGTGGTTTTGATTTGTATTCCCCTGATGGCTAGTGATGTTGAGCATTTTTTCATGTGTCTATTAACCATTTGTATATCTTCTTTGGAGAAGTGTCTGTTCATGTCTTCTGCCCATTTTTGGACTGGGTTATTTGTCTTTTGAGTGTTGAGTTTGAGAAGTTCTTTATAGATCTTGGATACTAGCCCTTTATCTGATATGTTATTTGCAAATATCTTCTCCCATTCTGTGGTTTGCCTCTTAGATCTGTGTTTTAATGATCCCTCCAGGTGATTCTGATGCAGGCTGAAGTTTAAAGGGAATGTTTCAGGATTTTTCTTGTCAACATAGAATGAGTGGGGCAATTCTCAAATCTCCTCTATGCATGAAAAATAAACAGTTATGTTTTGTTTCCTACTTGTTCAATTATGGCTTTTGTGTCCTTTCCTTCTGAAAAATCTGGAAGCAGGGTTACATAATTTGTTGAGTAGTCAGACCTGCCTGTTTTGTCTTACTTCAGTCAGTTAAGGCCTTGATCACAAATGGAGAAATGATTTTTTTGGTCTACCATAATTTGAAAGGATACAAAGATCTCTCTCTCTTTTCTTTTTTTTTTTTTTTGTTTTGTTTGAAATATGATGCCTAATGTTCAGTTTTTGACTAATAATCCCTTCTGGTTTGAGATATTATTAGATAACAAATATCCCTGGGATGGATAACACATTAAATTCTTAATGAAGTATTTTTTATTAAGAATGGGTTTGTGGCAGAACCCTGGTGTACCAGGACTTACTGTTCTAAGCTTCAACAATTTGCAAGTGATCTTTAAGATTCATGACATTTAGTAATTGTGTCTGTTGCAATGGGAAGCAGTTATATCCCTCTTTGGTGGTAGAGTCTAGCAGACTACCCAGAATCTTTTCTCTTAAGACATCTTTGCCATTTTTTTTTTGTTTTCTGTTAAAAAAGAAAAAAAAAAAGAAGGGAAGAGGGGTAAAATAGCATAAGCCTAATGGGATTGTTGTGAGAATTAAATGAGTTAAAAAATGTGATCCATTTAGAATAAGGCCAGATAAATACTTAAAAGTGTGAGATACTGTGACAGTTATCTCCTTGTTCCATTATAACTCTTGTTATAGTTTACTGTTATTCTATTTGAAGAAATTACTGCTATATAGTTTTCAAATTAGCTACTGGATTTATGCATTTGAAGAGTCAAGATTTTGAGGTGGACCCAGATCTTCTCAATAGCAACAGTGTGGGTTCTGATCATCTGGCTAGTGG
This sequence comes from Ailuropoda melanoleuca, assembly GCF_002007445.2. NCBI lineage: Eukaryota > Metazoa > Chordata > Mammalia > Carnivora > Ursidae > Ailuropoda > Ailuropoda melanoleuca. Next base: position 53,422,771 of record NC_048222.1, on the reverse strand, counting down.
GGAGGACAGGGCAGTCTGAGTACCTTGGGAGCCGGGGTGAAGGATGGAATGTTACTCGAAAGGGCCATGAAATGGAAGGGAGTGTTTGTGCTGAAGATAAATTTTGCTGGAGTGAGGTAGTATTCCTACCTTTTTAGGAAGAGTTCAAGTGATCATTTTCTTTTCTTTTCTTTTTTTTTTTTTTTAAAGATTTTATTTATTTATTTGACAGAGATGGAGACAGCCAGCGAGAGAGGGAACACAAGCAGGGGGAGTGGGAGAGGAAGAAGCAGGCTCATAGCAGAGGTGCCTGAATGTGGGGCTCGATCCCATAATGCCGGGATCATGCCCTGAGCCGAAGGCAGACGCTTAACTGCTGTGCCACCCAGGCGCCCCATCAAGTGATCATTTTCTATCAGTAAATGTAATTTTGGCAAAAGGAAGTGTCAGATGAGAGGTATGTGGGAAACCAAGCACACAATCCAGGAGCTTAGGCTAACATATTTAGAGTGTGGGTTCAAACAATAGGAGATTTTCCTACACAGCATAGTTAAAGGTTGCAAGGACGTCCTTTCATATCCCTAGAATTTTTTTAGCGAGCTTAGTATGGTGTGCTTCCTGATGGGAGCAAAATCCCAGGATGTCTGCCAAGATGTATTACATAATGTTCTCTGTTTCTCAAAGGTTCAGTAAGCAAAAAGGGTTATTCTGAGGAAGCTGCTGGGATGATGACAGGAACAAACACCTCGATGTATAAATTTGGGACCTTTAACCTCTCAGCTGTCAAATTTCAATATTTCTGGTCACAATGTTAAATGCACTCTCGTATCCATTTCAGAGAGCTCTGATGGAAAAATCAAAGTTTGCTTTTATTATTTACACACTGTTAGTAAGTTGTTAAAAGAAGAATAAAGCAAGTTGACTGCTAGCCATATTTTTTATTCGTGGCTTTACAGCTTCAGCATAATAAACCAGAACCTCTATTTTCTCTATAACTTACAATGCATGCTCCAAATGACTGAATATTATTGCCAGCTCTATATCTCCTACCTTTTAAGAATGATAAACATAGCATGATGAAGGTAAAGTTCAAAATCAGGACTATGGAAGGTGTAGAAAAATATGGGCTAAAACATGACATTAAGACCTTTTCATTTAAAATCAAATGTGTGGATGTACATGAAGGACACAGCATGTATCTGTACACGTTATCTCTCATTTCATCATGTGTGTAATAATCTAAAGCATACTACTGGAATGGAGAACTGGGAATTCATAACTGTTATTTGGATGCACTATTGCCTTTTGGTAGCAGTGCCATGTTTTGTTTTGTCCTGTGCAGTTCTGTAGACACGTCTTCCATCATAATGACCTTTCTGACAGCAGATGGGTGCGGGGAAAATGGTTTGAGAAAACCATTTTCCTTTCCAGCAGTAAGTAATAATTACTTGGAAATGTGTGAAAACGATAGAGTGGGCAGACTTACCCAAGGATCCATACTGGAAACTTCCTTTGAGTTTCTCGTTTTATTCTTTGTCAATGCACTTGTGCAGAATGGAATGGTTACATTTTATCTGTTTAGAAATCTGTGAATCTTAGGAATGATTCAATCCCACAGATGTTTTCAGGTGTCTTTCTGGGACTCTCTAAGCTGGATTGACCTGAGGCCAGGCAGGCTACATATATCCATTTTACATATATCTCTGCCCTATTGGGTATTACAGCCAAAGCACCATGGAAAGGGCCACCGTGGGCCACTGCAGAGAGAGTGGACAGTGACAAAGCTGTGCTTCCTGTCAGGACATGCATCATAGGCTCTGAGGAACGAGTAATGACCATAGGCCTCCTGGGCATTCTCCATCCATACATATTGGAACACTTGCCTACTGACATAAGTAAGTCCATTTCCGATATTGGTAAACTAAACTTTTAGAGCAAAAGTCAATGTAGAAAATGTGTCCAAATTTATAACAGTGGAAAGTATTCATGTACGTCATGCCTCTCATAGAGAAATGAACAGTGATGGGGTTGGTGCCCAAGGAAGTACCCTGCTTTTTCAGTGCTATTATTTTCTTCTAGATGTAAACAATAGCTTCTGGTAAGAAGAGCATCAAATCAAATCAAATCAAATCATATCCTCTCTTTTATAACCTATCATATACTTCTCTCTTGGTATTGCCATCTGCTTAGTGTGTAGCTTAGACCACGCAAGCAACTTGTCATTCATATTAGTACACGGTATCTGCTCTTCTTATGTTAATATTTCATGTGGACACATACAATTTCCTTGATGAGACTGTAAGCATCTTGATGGCACGGTCTGTTTATGGTGTCCCAAGCAGTGCCCCAGCTGTCTTTGGCTATCCCAAAGAACCTCTTGTTTCAAATTCCTACCTTTGCTTGACTCTCTGTCCCCATTCAGTGTTTTTCAACCTGGAACTTCTGTTTTTTTCAAGCCTGCATTGCTCTATCCAGGGAACCAGTGGTGTACCCAAAGCATTATCAACAAAGGTATTACAAGTCATAGACCTTGATGAAAGGTATTGGGGAATCTGAGGAATGGTACATCACTGTACAGACAAGTTAATATGTTAAGTAAATGTAGTCAGCATAATTGACCTGAAGTTTTCCAGTCTTCTCCAGAGCCAAGAAACTCTCTTTGTCCATCTCTTCAGCCATCTCTTCTTTAATCCCATGGCTGCTGCTAGATTACTTTTCATTCCAGGCCCTTTGTCTCTTCTCTCCACTTTTCTAGGTTCAGGGCCCTCAGTCCCCTTTGGAGGCTTCAGGAAATTGGAAAAGAAAAAGTCACTTACTTTATTATGTGGAACAAATTACCTTCTCTTCATCTTGTAATAAGCCTGAGTCAATAAACATGGATGTAAGTGATTTCAATACTTGTGTAGGTGATACTTTGAGTCAGGAGAATATTGTAGCTATCCTATTCCACTGAGCTGAAAGCTGGCCCTGCTGCCGCCCTTTCAATGTCTAAGCTATTCCCATTGCATTTTTTACCTCACTACTTTATTTAGCCAAAGATTAAGGAGTTGCAGCATGGGGACACTGAAATATCCCATGATTTTTTCCTCTGTATGCATGAAGCTGAGTCAAGAGGGGATGAAAAGGAATTTTTTTTTTCTGAGTTGAGGGGATAAGGAGTGGAGCACTCAAGCAGGAGGGACTATGCATTTGTACAGGCACATGCATATACCGTGGAATGTCTCTTATCCATCCTCTACTCAACGTGCTTCTCCATTCTCTCTGGAGGACATACTGACTGAGCCCAAGCACGTTGAACTCCTGCCATCCTTAGGCTGGCACCCAGGACACTCATATAAGGTGAATTAACACTTACCAAGTGTCAGTTGTGTTTGTTCCCCAACCTATGTTATTTGTACTTATTTTTGTCATTACATAATTTAATTAAATATCACATAAATCGTACATAATTGGTGAAATACCAGTATAAAAATTAAAGAGAATTGTTTTTACTAAAACTAATCTGAGTGCTTTGGAACGGCTTGATAATATCAAGTTTCTATAATTTTTCTGTTGTATAAAGTGTGGATGAGATGACTGTAAATAATTGAAAGAAATTATAAAAATCTACAAATCAGGGGCTCCTGGGTGGCTCAGTTGTTAAGCGTCTGCCTTCAGCTCAGGGCTTGATCCCGGGGTCCTGGGATCGAGCCCCACATTGGGCTCCCTGCTCCACTGGGAGCCTGCTTCTTCCTCTCCCACTCCCCCTGCTTGTGTTCCTTCTCTCACTGGCTGTCTTTCTCTCTCTGTCAAATAAATAAATAAAATCTTAAAAAAAAATCTACAAAAACCCTAAGTACCTTTAGGTTGTCATTCTACTTTAAAGAGGTAGAAACTGGAAGTTGTAGTTAAGGCAAAATGAGTAGTGAACATAAGCCACATTTTATAGAACCCTAATCAGAGGACCCATACTCCAGTCTTGGTTTACTTCAAAAGATTAACAAATGAATATATACATGTTTCAAGGTTAAAAGCAGTGTTTAAGGTATGAACCCATCATTAGGTTAACATTGATTTAACCCATCAGTGTTAAATGATGAACCCATCATTTCCTTCCTTACCAACTCTTTCAGTTAGTTGATCACCCATGGGATTGTTGTCACGGTGAGAAGGGCTACTACTCTGTGCACATGTCTGGAACACAATCCAAGTGGAACCTCAGTGTGTTTTGCCGTTAATTCTCACACCATCTTACCAGGGTATTGGTGGGGTTTTTAGACAGGAGTATCCAGGGAACTGCTGTTTAGTCTAATTCTAATTTTGTTTACGTATCTTGATGTCTCAGACTGACTCTGGCCTTGCCCTGATCCAGATGACCATAGCCACACCCTAGTCAATGTGCAACTGGTTACTTGTAACAGGACTAGCATACCAACAATGGAGAACACTCAGTGTCTGCCTTAGTAATTACTCCAAGTTTAGTTTCTAAGGAAAAGACTTTTGGCTTATGCTACACAGGCTTATAAACTGCATTCTTAGACTCCAAGTTATTTATGTGCTTAATTGCTAGCTGTAAAATCCATGTAAATGTGAGAGGTGTGACTTCCACAGTGTTATGAATGGTTGTTGGTGAATCTCTTCAAGGACTAGGGATGAAGGTTTTTTTGACTTTAAGAGGGAAAAGAAATGTTGCATGGCATAGTTTCTTACAGTGCTTAGGAACTTCTTGATGGTGGATTCTTGTTTAACTTTGCATGCCTACCCTTTAGTGGGTTATACAAACTCTTTAGCAAAGTTCCATTAAGTTAAAAAAAATTTTTTTTTACAGCACTTATCACTCTCTGACATTATTCTCCATCTATCAGTCTTCTTTAGTGCATATGGCATCCAGTGCTGTAGGGACTGATAGTTAAGCATTCTTTTTTTGAAGTATCATAACTTAGAATGGTGCCTGGTACATAGTTGGCATTTGATACACATTTGTTAAAAGAATACGGTTGTGGCAAATGACTTCAAATACTTGAGACTAGGTTGTACTTAGTTGTTAGTTTATCTTTAAGAATTTCCACTTATCCTTCCCTGAAAAAAAAAAATTTCCACTCAGTCCCTTCTGTTATCAATTAACATTGGTTTTCAAATAACATTGTTCTGGCTGACGTCTGCTTGCTCTTCTGAAATTTTGTTATTTACATAACTCTTAATGAAACAAAAAAGGTGCATTTTATTAACCAGAATTCTTCTTAGGAAAGATGTGACATTTGTTTGAAGGAAATGCTCTGATAGAAGGTTGGGGTAAAAAAGAGACCTCCCAGAGTGGGCCTGAAGGTGAGCATGTATGTTCTGCGTGAAAAGAGAGGAATCTCCTATCTATTGTTCTGGGGAGATAATGGAGGAAGAACAGGAAAGAAAGGCAGGGTGGAGGCCATGAGAGATGGTCTGGAAGCTGTAAGTCCTTTCATGTCAACCCTTCCTCTGACCCTACTTCAAAATCTTCAGTAAGATTAATTCACCAAATGCTTGGGTTTGGGTGAATTTGTGTGTGTGTGTGTGTGTGTGTGTGTGTGTGTGTGTGTGTGTGTATAAACTGGCTTTGTGAGAACTTACTTGTGGGTTGAGGTTTGCACTAAAATCCACACAAAGTGAAAACTGAGGCAGCACGTGTGCAGCTGGTCTGCGGAATAAGTGACACCACCGCAGAGAATCTTGTATGCTCCACTAAGCCACAGGGAGGGCTCAGGACATCAGGAGGCGAAGAGCTGAGGCTGAGTCAAGTTTAGCTAGCTTTCTGCGGGATGGGGAATCTTACTTATTTGGTGCAGAGATGAGCATATACCACCAACTACTACAGACATGTTTTTTTTAAAGATTTTATTTATTTTATTTATTTGACAGAGAGAGACACAGAGAGAGACGAAACACCAGCAGGGGGAGTGGGAGAGGGAGAAGCAGGCTTCCTGCTGAGCAGGGACCCCCCTATGTGGGGCTTGATCCCAGAATGCTGGGGTCATGACCTGAGCTGAAGGCAGACGCTGAACGACTGAACCACCCAGACGCCCTGCTACAGACATTCTTTGAAAGTGGTTATTTAGGTGAATAAAGAAAGCTGCTGGCTCAGAGCCCCCTGTGCTTCAGTGGAGCCTATCATTGGCCAGAGACTAATGAATCAGGTTGTCAAAGTACAGTCCTGGGGCCTGTCAGGTGAAGAAGTCACTGGTGCCAGTATCCTGACCCCTCTCTTTGAAGGGGCTGCCCTGTCCTCAGGTTGTAAACCAAGGTGCCTATACCCCCCATGGCAGCCACCTTCAGGCATTTCACCAAGTTTAATATGATAATTTTGTTAAATTAGAATGAGTGTCTTTTTTCTAAATTTAGCAGAAAGGCTTGACTTGCTTAATAAGTCTCCTATTGACACTAAAAGTGAAGTGAGCATTTTATTAAAGAACTGACTTCAGTGAGCCAAAGTTAAGGTATTATCATTTGGCTTCTCCAAAGCCTTCTGGGGGAAGGGCATTGAGTGGGACTCTCTCCAAAGTTGATTCAGAGGCCATGAAGTTGTAGAACTGCAAGCATAACTGAGGCATGGCTTCCTCATTTGTGCTCTTTAGAGCTTTTGTTCTCATTTCTGTTATTAAAACTATCACATAATATTATATGTGATATTAGGAGAGCCACCTCTCCTTTATTGCAAGCTCCTTGAGTACAGGAACAAAATCTTATTCATCTTTTTATCTTTAGCACTTTGGATGGGACTGGATCATGAAACATGCTCATTAAAAGTGGGTGGAATGCATGAACAGAGAGATGGGCCCAATCTCCTTATTTTCATGAGAACACTAAGACTTTCCCACGGACACAAGTGAGTTAGTGGCAGAATTAGGACCAGAAATGACTTTCCTGATTTACGAGTTCTTTCTTACATTCCCTTTTCTAGAAATTTACTTGGAATGGAGTCCATACCTTATTTCCTTAGAGTCTTCCTGGATCAACTTATTTAAAATAGAATCTCCTCAGTCCCATCATCTTGTTACTTTCTATCTTATTTATTTTATTTTTCTTCATTTATCACCACTTTTCCTCCCTCCTTCCCTCCCTCCCTTGACTCTTTCCTTCCTTCCCTCTCTCTCTCCCTCCCTCCCCTCCTTCCTCCCCTTCCCTCCCCTCCTCCTCCTCTCCTCCCTCCCCTCCTCCCTTCTTCCCTCCCCTCCTCCCTTCTTCTCTCCCCTCCTCCCTTCTTCCTTCCCCTCCTCCCTCCCCTCCTTCCTCCTTCCCCTTCGCCCCTCCTCCCTTCCTCCCCTCCTCCCTCCCTTCCTTCCTTCTTTTTTTTTTTTTTTAAGATATTATTTATTTATTCGACAGAGATAGAGACAGCCAGTGAGAGAGGGAACACAAGCAGGGGGAGTGGGAGAGGAAGAAGCAGGCTCATAGCGGAAGAGCCTGATGTGGGGCTTGATCCCATAATGCCGGGATCACGCCCTGAGCCGAAGGCAGACGCTTAACCGCTGTGCCACCCAGGTGCCTGCCCTTCCTTCCTTCCTTCCTTCCTTCCTTCCTTCCTTCCTTCCTTCCCTCCTTCATTGTGTAGCCTCCTCTACCAAGAGTAAAGTTTTATAACAGGGTTTTGTCCTCTTGTGAACTGCCATATTCCAAGCATCTATAACAATGCCTGAAACATAGCAGGACTTAATAAGTATTTGTTGAGTTAATTGAGTTACCTTCATTATACAGTTTAAGGAATGCAAAATGATTTAATAGAACCAAGTTTAACATCAAGAGAAGGATATATCTGTTGCATAGAGTTTGGTATTAGAAATCTTGACCTCAAATGATGCTGGTATGCACTCTGCCTGACTTCTGGCCTGGATCCCCTTCTGAATATGGGTAAGTGGGCATTGAGCAGACTGTTGCAGGATTATTGTTGGGATAAGCCCTCTGTGCAGTCAATTTTAAGGGTGGAGATCACTGAAAGCAAAGTTGAATGTCAGAGTAGCCTTTGTCTTCATATACCAGCAGCATCTGCAGAAGATGAATGATGTACCTTCTTTTTTTATTGTAAATGTTTTCTTTCTTTCTTTTATTTTTTAAAAAATCATTCTGATAGAAAATGTCAAGTAGCAAATACCACTCCTGACAATTTTCTTCATGCATTGTACACTGAGCTGGGTGGTTGATGGAGAGGAATTGAGGTCCCAGGAATGGTTTGGAGGTAGTGGTAACAAATAAAAGCCAGGTGGAAAGCAGCTTTGTAAAGAGACAGTTACTTCCTCTCTCTGCTGTTCATATCTGACAGAGCTACAGATGAAAAGGAATTGCCCAAATTCAGCCCTCCTTTCCCACTCTCTGCTTCGTTCTAGTATAGCCTCTCAGTTCTCAGCTGGTAGCTTCCTCAGCTGCCAGGTCATAGCTAAGTGGCTCTAAAAGCTGTTGAAGGAGCAGTGTAACCAACTTCACCAGGCCACCCAGGCAGACTGAGCTGGGATTTGGGCCTAAGACATGGTGAGTCTTCCCCAGCATCACTACACAAGGATTGATTGTGAGTAGGTGCTAGAATTTTTTCTCCCTTTTGCCTCCATCCCTAAAACCTGACAAGGGTCTGTTTGTGGGATTTACACAAATCTAGTTTCTAGTGCTTTGATGGGCTCATTTTACTGTTACTCTTCAGTTAAATTTGGTCTCACATATGGTAACAGGAGGATATTTTTCAAAGATAGTTTAATCAATATCTTTTCATTGTAGACATAGGTAGTCAAAAGTTCTATCATCTAAGTTTATTTAAACAAACTATGTGTCTCCAATACTTTAAGACCATAGCATTGGGTGATAGATTCCAGTTGCTGAGGAAATTAAATTAATCCATGAGTTTTTGTTTTATTTACCTACTGTATGTGCCTAACACTGAGGTAGGAACATTAGTATCCATGAATAACCCCATTCAGCAAAGGGGTTCAAAAGCTCCTTGAAACTTGGTTGTATCCATGTCTGTATTCCCCACTGGCGTGGGGTTAACCTATGTCTCTGTTGTACACCTGAAAGAATACATGGATACACCTTTGTGCCATTATTCTTTCCAGCTCTTTTTTTCTGGAATGCCCTCTCACTCCTTTCTTCTGGCCTCCAATAGAGATATACAAATAGTCATTAAAATTGTATTTCTTTTTTCAAGAGTTAGGTCAAAATTCACCTTGTTGGTAGGCTTTCCTTGTAATTCCAAGTTGGTAATCTGACTGGAGATGCTGGGACCATTTCTCTTCTTTAAAGGCTGAGGGCAATTTGACAATATGAGAAGGTTGCCCAGGTGGTCAAAATCCCCAACATTCTCTTGGACACTGACTAAAGCAGGGGTTGCCTACTAGGTCTAAGGATTGTCTGAGGCCCAGCAATAGCTTGTTCCCACATTTCAGGTCAATAGGGTTCATAACAGGCTAAGGCTCAGTTGGACTGGTGAAAACCAGCCTCTCTGGAGGGTGCACCCAGTCCCTCTACATGGGACTACAGTCTTCCTGGTATCATAGCGTTTTGTGCCTCAGTTATAAGACACTTCAGTTTCAACTTCATCTCTTTCCCAGTAGATCATAAACTCCTTGAGAAAAGGGAGACATTTTTAATGTTTTTCTTCTTCACAGTGTTTTATATACAGTGGGCATTCAATGTTTCTCAAAATGTATATAAATAAAGATAGGATCCTATTGGGACATTTTTTTGTTCCGGCTGGGTGTTAATAAGACATGGAAGCCTTAGAGCTGTTGTAGAGTTAATCCTGGGTATAGTGGTGTGGCATGCTTATCCTTACAAGGTATTGTCTTCATTTTAGAAACTTAGCTTCTGAGGTTATATCTTTGAGCTTGAGACTGAGTCTGAACTGGAACTGGGGACTTATCAAGAGTGAAAAAAAAATCAATGATCTGAGCAAGCCTTAGAACTTGGGGACAACTGAAGACTATTTGCAAACATAACCAGCAGGTACTTTAAAAGAGGTAGTCCTAATTTCTTGCATGTATTTAGGAGACCTTCCATAATAGATAGAAAATGATATCCCATTTCTTTGATGACCTTGAATACCAAATCACTGAAGCTTAGATCTTCTGAGGCCCTTACTGTTCTTAGATCAGAATTAGTCACTTCCTTTTCTGCTCTTCCTTACCATTCTATAGCTCTTTTACGGACCTCCTATTGAATTTATATATATTTCCCCAACCTCAACATTGGTTTAGCTTCATAATTGTCTTACTTTGTAAAGTCCTGGAAGAGGTCTGAGTCCAACTTATTAATTTTTTGGGAAGAAATGACTCAGCCAAGGTCAGGAAGCACCTGGGACCACAGCTCACACATTCCTAATCTTGATTCTACTTTTCTTTTTATTTTCTTCTGCTATACCCTAAATGTTTGTGCCCCCTTTCCCCAAGTCCTCATCCCCAATGCGATGGTATTTGGAGGTAAGGCCTTTGGAAGGTACTTAGGTCATGAGGGTAGAACCCTCATGAGTGATATCAGTGCTCTTATAAAAGAGGCCTCATCCCACCCATCATTTAAGGGTACCACAGAAAGGCACCTGACGATGAACCAGGAAGTGCGCTTTTACCAGACACTGAATCTGGATTCAGTTAAGTCCACTTGATTTTCAACTTCCCAGACTGTAGAATTATGAGAAATAAATTTCTGCCATTTATAACCCCCCCATGGTATTTTGTTATAGAAGCCTGAACAGGGGCGCCTGGGTGGCACAGCGGTTAAGCGTCTGCCTTCGGCTCAGGGCGTGATCCCGGCGTTATGGGATCGAGCCCCACATCAGGCTCTTCCTCCATGAGCCTGCTTCTTCCTCTCCCACTCCCCCTGCTTGTGTTCCCTCTCTCGCTGGCTGTCTCTATCTCTGTCGAATAAATAAATAAAATCTTTAAAAAAAAAAAAAAGCCTGAACAGACTAAAATAGAAATTGATACTGAGGGGAGGTTGCTGCTGTAACAAATAACTAAAAATGTGGGAATGACTTTGGAACTGGGTAATAAATAAAGGCTGGAAGAATTTTGAGGTTTGTGATAAAAAAAAGTCTAGGTTGCTGTGAATGGATTGGTACAGGAGATTCTAGTGAGGGCTTGGAAAGAGAAGAGGAAAGCTGTTGGAGAAGGCCTCAATCTTCTTAAGAGAATACCTAAGGAACCCTAAACAGAATGTTGCTAGAAATGTGGGCGGTAAAGGCCATTTTCATGAGGTCTCAGACAGAAATAGGAAATGTTATTGGAAACTGGAGGAAAGGCCGTCCTTGTTCTAAAGTGGCAAAGCACTTGGCTGAATTGTGTTTGTGTTCTAGTGTTTTGTGGAAGAACTTGGAAGTAATTAACTTGGATATGTAGCTGAAGCTATCTATCTATCTATCTATCTATCTATCTATCTATCTATCATCTATTTATTTTTAATGGATGTATAGCTGATATATAATATTATTTTAGTTTCATATATGTAACATAGTGATTCAGCAACTATAAACATTACAAAATACTCACCCTGGTAAGTGTGGTTACCATCTGTCCATTTCTAAGCAAAATGTTGAAGATGAGACTTGGCTTCTTCTGACTATTTATGGTAAAATGTGAGAAGAGAAAAATGACTTAAAGAAAGATTGTTAATCAGAGAGGAAGCCCAACTTAAAAGATTTGGAAAATACCCAGCCTATCTACATAATAAAGAAATGAGAACAGGTATTTGGAGAGAACAATAAAGGGGTGGGCAAACCACATTTGATAAGGAGATTAGTCAGCCATCTAAACGGAAGCCAGGAGCTGTTCTTCAAGACAATGGAAGAATCTAAAGGAGGAGCAGCCAGTGCCTACAGGACCTCTGCTGGCTGCCCAGCACCCATCATGGTGTCTGTCCTCGTACTCCTCCACTGTGTTCTTTGGCTACCGCATGTACCTCTCTGGTTGGCCCCAGTGCTGTGTGAGCTGTACCCAGAAGAGTCATGGGAGCATAGCTGCCTCCACCTAGATTTCAAAGGATGGGGCCCCCAGGCAGAGCTTAGGGCTTGGGTCTCCAGTCCTGGAGAGTTGTCGGGCCCACGTACACAGCTACCTCAGGGCAGGGCTGCCGAAAGCTGTGGGTGCCTAGCCTGTGCCTGGCAAAGCTGCAGAGGCAGAGCCACCACACAGTAGGTCTGACGGTGAGATTTCTGTCCCATGGGCCTGGAAGGCAGAGTATTTAGTCATAGAGGATTGTTCTTAAGTCTTAAGAGCTCTTGGAATTTGCCTTGCAGTTTAGATTTACTTAGGGTTTGTTACATCTTTCTTCTTTCCTATTTCTCCCTTTTGAAGTGGGTATATCTACCCTATGCTCATCCCACTATTATATTTTGGAAGCACAAACTTGTTTGCTTTCACAAGTTTACAGTTGGGGAGGAATTTTGCCCCAGGATAAATACCTTGAGTCTCATCCATGTCTGATTTAGATGACATTTAAATGAGACTTTGGACTTAGACTTTAAAGTTGATGCTGGAATAAGTTAAGACTTTTGAAGCTATTGGAATGTAATCAATTTATTTTGTATGCAAGAAGGACATAAATTTTGTAGGGACAGGAATGGAATGCTATAGACTAAATATTTATATCATTCTCAAAATTTGTATGTTGAAATCCTAACCTCCAATACAATGGGATTAGGAGGTGGGGCCTTTAGGAGGTGATTAGGTCATGAGTGTGGAGCCCTAGTAAATGGGATTAGTGCCCTTTTATAAGAGGTCCCACAGAGCTCTCTTGCCCCATACATCATGTGAGGACACAGAAGAAAGATGGCTGTCTATGAACCAGAAAGCAGGCTCTCACCAGACACTGAATCTTCTGGCAACTTGATGTTAAACTTCGCAGCCTCCAGAGCTGTGAGAAATAAATTTCTGTTGTTTATAGGCCATCCAGTTTATGGTATTTTGTTATAGCACCCCAAATGGATGAAAACATCTTCTTAAATGGACTTCGTTAATGCTCTCATTGACTGTGGGTGCAGTTCTCAAGGATATTAGAGTTTTAAAACAGTCCAATATAATTTTTTGACTTGTGGCTTTGGATAAACTTCTAGAGTCCTATGTTGGAAGATGAGGGATGGAGGAGAAACAATGCTTCTTCTTTGACAATCCCAAACACCTAAAGAAGAGAGGTAAATGACTGAGAAGTCAAAATTAAATTCCGTAAAAATCTTTTTTATTTTATTAAAAGTCAGCTTTTGAATACTTTAGAAATAAGAATTCACTCATTAAAAGAACTTGTTGATTTTTCAGTGCGGTGAGAGTGGTATAGTATTACCTTGTTGTTTTTGTTTGCATCCTGAATAACATATTTTTTCATACTTGGATAGGTTCTATCCATAGAGTTTCAGAAAAGTAAGCTTTGAAAAAGGAATTTGTGTGTGTGTGTGTGTGTGTGTGTGTGGACTTTGCCATATAGACGATCACCTTGTACCATATATTTAGTTTAAGAGCAGAATGTATGTATTAGTATTTTGAAGATAACCCTTGGACAGAATTGCTTCCTGAGCATATGCATTTAGCTGAAAAGATAAATGTGTGGTCAGAAGCCCTTGCCCACCTCTGATTAAGAGTTTTTGTTAATGGTATTCCAGGTAAGGGTCTTGTCTGCCTCAGTAGCTCTTAACACTACTTAAAAATGAATGGCAGTTGGGTATTGTCCATATGGAAAAAGCAAGCGTTTTGTGATGAGTACATTTGGGACTAAGATGCATCTTTATCACCCTTATTCTCTCCCCTTCCTCCTTTAATGGCTCATTGAGGTGATTTAGCCCAGCTCTTCAAGACCACCGATAAAGTTATTCTGGACTCCTCTCCCACTGTGGGCTTCTTTGAACCTTTCTGTGCTTTTCTGTGGGCTCCTATAATTGGATCAGACACATTGCTAAGACTTCTTGTCTTTTTTTTTTTTTTCTAAAAGGTAAAATATCCTAACAGTCAGACACGTATATACATGTGTAGATCAATTAAGTAGCGAAATGGGAGTAGAGCTAATAGACTACAGGGAGCAAAGCTTGATCCAACAGCCAGTTTAGGACAAGCAGGTCAGAGCACCCAGGTGGAATATGTGGGCTCTTGAATGTTCTAAATATTCAGACCATTTTATCCTTCCATACTCTTTTTCACAGTTGAAATTATACTTAGAGGTGAGATAATAATAAGAAAATCTTTGGAGAAAGGCTCTTGAGACAATAATTCAGAAGTTTAAAGTACAAGTAAGTTGTTCTGAATTCTCATTACTGTGATAATAAAACACTTATGAAATTTCTACTTGCCCATGTCAATGTGCTAAATGTTGTGGGTCTTCTGGAAAGATTGCCCTAATCCTTAGAATTTCAAACAACCTGTTACCTTTTCTCTCTCCCTCCAGAAAATAGTTTACCTCTCATTATTACAAAGTGGTAATACCATCTTCATTTTTTCTCATGGGTATTGAGACTCTTTATTGAGACTTGTTTGGTGGTTTGTGTATCTTGGACAGCTGTCTGATCTGGATTATAGATTCCTCCAAAGTAAATTTACTTTAAGACTTCAACTCTCTAATTTAGTAAGAGAATAGAATTAGCTCCCTTGGCTTAATACTTCTGATGCTGCAGGGCAAGTGCAGATTTGATGGTAGATTACTGAACCATCAGAAAAGAGGATCCTTTGGATCCATCTTATCATAGCTGCTTTTTCTTGATACTTGTCTGAATCCTCTATACATATTGAATTGGAGGCCTGTATTTAATAATGTGTTTTAGATATATTATGAAATAAATGCATTAAGTGTCACAAGCAAAAGGAGAAACTAGGCATATGCACATCTGTGGGAACAAAGTCGAAGGACAAAGCCCCTGTCTTCCTGGATGTTGCATAGTAATAATAATTGTGATGATGATAAAAAATTAATATGCTATTATTAAACAGTATAATCTGTACTACGTGTTTTCAATCTGCTAATGTCATTTACTTCTTACCACAATTCTATGGTCTAGGTGCTATTATTAGCCTGCTTTAGGAGAAAGTAAATTGAAACTGATGAAGGTCAAGTGGCTTGCACAATGCCACCCAGGCCATGAGTGATGGAGCTGGGATTGGAACCCTGTCTGTATGGCTCCAGAGCTCTTGCTCTTAACCACTAGTCAACATAACTTTATTTTTGCTAGTAGCATTGAAATGATATTATCTGTTAGATTTATTTATTTATTTTAGAGAGAGAAGTGAAGGGTAAGGGCAGAGAGAGAGAATCCTCAAGCAGTCTCCCGCTGAGCAGGGAGCCTGACACAGTGATCGATCCCAGGACCTAAGATCATGACTTGAGCTGAACTCAAGAGTTGGACACTTAACCTACTGAGCGGGGCAGCTGGGTGGCTTAGTCGGTTAAGCAGCTGCCTTTAGCTCAGGTGATGATCCCAGGACCCTGCTCAGCGGGGAGCCTGCTTCTTCCTCTCCCTCTGCCTGCCACTCTCCCTGCTTGTGTGCTCTTGCTCTCTGTCAATTAAATAAATAAAATCTTAAAAAAAACCCAAAAAGACAACAATCTACTAAGCCACCCAGGTGCCCCCATGTTGTCTGTTTTATAGAAGTAAAACCACATGTGGGCTGCTGGCACATTCTAGGTTGGACAGCATACTGTGATTAGAGCTCAGGCTTTGGGATCAAGCCACAGTAGAATCCAGTTCTACCTCTTAAGAACTGGATAACTTGGCTAAGTTATGTAAACTCCATGAGCTTTCATCTTGGAAATGGGAAAGAAAAATAATAGTACCTCCCAGGGTGCTGCAGAGGCTTAAATTGGAGAATATTTGCAAAATATTTAGTACAGGACCCGGCACAATGTAAGTGCTTCCTCAATAGTAACTGTTATTCTTGCCAACAGTCTTTGGATTTGGCAAGTGAAACTTTAACATCTGGGAACAAGATTCAGCTCCAGTTCCCTGTGTGGCCCTGGTGGTAAGAAAGGGGCATTAGCACTCTCTTCCCTGAAGAAAGCTAGGACTTACTCAGCAAAAGGTGCAGGCTCAGTCCAAGGGACAGTTTGCATCTGTGCTGCTCAATGGTGACTTCATATTAGAATTACATTAGAATTCCTGATGCCTGACTGCACCCCAGATGATTAAATTAGAATGTCTAGGGTGGGACCATGGCATCAGTATGCATTTAAGTTCCCCAGGTGAATCCAATGTACAGCCAAAGTTGAGAACTCTTTCTGGTGACTGAAAGATGATGCTAGATGTTGTCCTTCAGGAACCAGAGCAAAGTATACTTGGAAAATGCAGGAGTCAGAGAGGCTAAAGAAAATCATAACTGTTTCCAGGTACTCCTTAAAGACCTTCTGGTAGATTGAATGAGATAGTCTGAATCTCCTGGGTAGACCTTGTAGCAGAGGCACCACTTAGTAGTGCTACGCTGTGGATGGAGAATTCAAATAAAAATACCTGGATTTTAGTCCAGTTCTACATTTCCAAGTTTGAACATATTGGGGCCTCTTTCTCCAGCACAATGGGATGTGTATGGCCCTCTGAATGAGCAGCCACTGCTCCATTCAATTGTTGCCATGAAAACATGTTGAGACCAGTGTGCTCAGATTGTCAGGAGAAGCCAGAATTTTGTATTTCTGTGTGATTTTCTTCATTTTTAAATGTTTCCAACTAATTCTAATTTTAAAATACAGACATATTGCTTGCTCAGTTAAAAGCTTTTCACCCTAATGACTTTTGGAAAATTATACCACCTTTTGGCTTCCTCCCTTTTTCCGTGTGTGTATAATAACTTTTTCACCTGTATACACATTACACAAATGCATTCATAAAAAGCGATATAAAAATATTATTATAAAAAAAGAAATAAATAAATAAAATATTTTTAAAAAATTAAAAAAAAGTGATATTATTTTTACGATGGCTTTAGGCAAAAATACAGTTACCAATGTATAGCAGTTTCTAGTCATTATCACAGGGAGTGAATTTGAATTGCACTCCATGTGTGGATGGACCTAAAATGTTTTGCTTTGTGTATGAATACCAAGTGGCAGGTAGCACCTTCTCATGACTCTCGAGCAACTGCGTGTGTTATTTCAGCATTTGGAGTGCTCTCTCGTTTAGGTTTTCTTTTGCCCAGAGGGTGTTTTTCAGTCTTATAACTTTATTTTCAAGTGCAGTTTGAGTGCAAGATAACCATGAGCCCCTCAAAGGTTGAAAAATTGATGAAGAAAATGATTCAGAAAGAAGGAAAAAAAATGAGTACAATAAAGTTTCATCACATTCACATTATATTTTATGTGCAGACTCTATTTTTTCACTTTTAAATTATTGTTTATTACCTATATACTTGTTTTCATTGTTCAATTGCTATACTTTTTTTTTTTTTTAACCTGAGAGATTTTGGGTAGTTTGGTATTTTGATTTGGGATGGAACACATCACCTTTTTTCCTATTCAAATGAATAGAAAAACATTTTTTTTTCATTCAATGGCTTTTCACTTGGCATTCAGTTTTTTGGGAATGAGCAAAAGTCCCTAATAGAGATCAGTGGTTCATTCTGTGGGCCAATACAAAGCATATCTGTGGATCACATATGACTGGTAAGATGCTAGTTTGTGACATTCAATGAAGAATGGCTGCAAAAGTACTCTAAAAATGTTAAGCGGTGAGCAAGCATGGGGACTATTATTCTAGGCCTTTCAGGATACAGGGTGTGGGGCAGTACTTATATTCCTTAGGGAAAAGCTTTTCTTACCCTCATTGCTTTTCCCATGGGTTTTCCTAGCCCTTCCTCCATGTTACACAGGGTTCTGAATCAAATTTGGACTTTCTTCCCATTTCCTTCTGAGACCAATCAGCTTCATGAACCTCCTGGTCAAGCTAGTAACCTGGACATGGACTTGTTATTTGCCTGGGGACTATGTGGGGTAGTGGAGAAGACAGCAGATTGGGATAATAATGTATTCTTTTTATTATTACTATTACTATGACCATCATTACTGACATTTTTTTCAACCTCAGGCTAGACTACAAGACCTCTAAGTTCTTTTCAATTCTAACATTCTGTGGTTCTAGAAGCATTTCTATAAAATGCATGTATGTTTCTACAGAAGTAGTGCCCTCCAAAGGCAGGCATATATTCTTTTTGCCAATATTTGCTCATTTGTTCAACATATATTTATTGAGGGTGTACAGACCACTAGACATTGTTCTAGGTACTGAGGATTGAGCAGATAGCAAAACAGACAAAAACCTTGTCCTCACTGAGCTCACGTTCTTGTAGTTCCATCAGAGATAATCTTTTCTCATCATTTAATACCTGTTACTACCTGGATAAAGGAACTCTACTACTACATAGGGAGCCATGTAAGTATTAGGGAAAGAAGGCATTCTCAGGGGCATACAGGAATGAACAAGAAGTTTTGACATGGACACATTTGGGGTGGTGGGTGAGGTTGATTGGGAGGTCTGAGACACCAGCTTTGTGAATTGGTTTGCTCTTTGATAGTGTTTACAAGATGCCGCCATTCACAGGTGGACTGCTAGCATCGGGCCCGTAGTACTTTCACAAGTTGTGTGTGGCAGACAGATGAGTCAGAGTGTGGGATAAAATGGGCATGTGGGTAACCACATCTGTAAGCTGAAACTGGTCAAATCACAGAGAAATCAGTGGTGTTAACATTTATGGCTGATTCTATCTATAGGATGTCCGTTCTCTCCTTTTCAGGGAAGCTTGGCAAAACATCTTTCCTTGGTAAAAATAGCCCATCCTTACCCTTGTCTTAAAGATTCCCTGATTTTCCTTGAGGACGTTGACTTTGAAAGACTTGGGGAACATTTTTTTCCTTCTGGTCCATCTTCTTCCTCCCCCCTCCTCTTTGTTCCTCCTCTTTCTTTTTTTCACTTCTTTTTTTTTTCCCTTTCCCTCTTTTTGTTTCTCCTCTCCTTCCTTCCCCTCCTCCTCCTGTGTCTCTTCCTTCAATTAAATAGAAAATGATTGGGGTGTCTCGGTGGCTCAGTGGGTTAAGCATCTGCCTTCAGCTTGGGTCATGATCCGGGGTCCTGGGATCGAGCTGTGCATCAGACTCCCTGCTCAGTGGGGAGTCTGCCTCTCCCTCTGCCCCTCACCTTTCTCTTGTGCTTTCTCTCTGCCTCTCTCAAGTAAATAAATAAGATTAAAAAAAAATAGAAAATGATTACAGGGGTCTGTGATAGATTGATTCCCCCCCCCCCGGGGATTTAAAAGATAACTTTTAGAAGGCTCTAGAGAAAACAAAGCCAAGGCAGCCTTGACATAAAGGGACCTGGGCATCATATCTGCTTTTCTAAATACAAAAAAGACCACAGGTGCCTTGAAACAGACTTGATAAATGCTCCTGTATTGCCTTAAACTGGACCAATCCCTGTTTAAAGCTAAGATAGGTAAATGCCTATTACCTCCTAGAAATGGACTGATTATGAGGTCAAAATGGGTTACAGCAATTGAGGCTGTTGTAATGGCCCATTGTCAAGTGGCTAGTGAATGACAACAACCAAAACAACAAAAAATCACTCCGTCCTTGTCAGGAATTTGAGCGGAAACTATAATCAAGAAATGGCAGCCACTTAGTTAAGAGCTGGGGGTGAGTCAATTGGACTGTTCTTTTCCTTCTTAACCGTTGATGTACCATTGCACTGATGACATCTCTCTGTGCTTATTATGTATGTATTTCATTGAGGCCCTCTATAGAAATGACCAGGTTGAATCCTTTCTACATTTACACTAAGGATATTCCTGAGAACATTGTGACTATATCCTGTTCATCCTATATGAAATTTCATGTAAAATTTATTTTTCTTTTTGCTGAGTGATTAGAAGGGCTGTGTTTCTTTTAAAGAGCTGTTTTTTAGGTATTTTATGTTTTTGGTCTATTTGGAGAATAAGGAACAGCCATATCTCTATTTTCCCTTTGGTTTCCAGGACACTCAAAGCCAAATTTGGGATTCAACTTATAACAACTATCTAGATCCTTATGGCTTGCATATTGGTATCCACTCCCCATCTTTGATCTTGCTTCCTACTCTCATTTGTATTCTATTTCTGGTCTGGATTTTTCTAACCATCTCCCACCTCCCCATAACATGTTGCTATGTTTTCATAGGGGATAACCTCAAATCTTTTGTGAAATTCTTTTCTTTCGATCCAAGCTAGCAATGTCTGCGCTCATGTTCTCATGTGACTTAGTAGAATTTCTGCAGCAGCCTCCTATTTAAGCTTGCAGCCTCTATCCATTCTGCTGTAGTTCACTCTTGAGATCTCAGATTTAATCATGATTTTCCAAGCTTAAAACCCTGCCAGGACTGCCCTCTCTCTCTGAGCAGAACAAGCTATTAAGATCTGCCCTTACTTATGGCTTTAATCTTAACATAAGCTCTGTTTCATACACTCTATACTTCCGTAAATTTTGTTCAGTGAGTAATAATTACTGTCATTTTCACAACAGCAGTAATTTTCGTACACAGTAGCATAGAAATTTTGCATGTTTCCTTTATCAAAAAGTAAATGAGTCCCATGTTCATGTACATTAGAGGAAAGGGAGTATACAAGGGATGGAAGGATGGGAAGATTGTCAGTTTGCTGAGGCTACATAGTACCAGTTTGGTAATTTGGTCATATCCAGAAGCTAATTTATTTTATTCCAAATCTGTCAACCTAATATTCTCTATGCTCTTCCCTCAAACACTCTTTTAAAACAGGAGGGAACTGAAACCATAAATAGCTTCCTACCAAATTCATTTCCTGATCTCAACTTCTTCCTTAAACCTGTTACCTTCTTTTGGGTAGTAGCAAGATAGGTTTACATATTATAGTTCAACTGGAGTTAGATGTTTTCATAGTCTCTGGATTAACCTTTAGTGAAATATGACTGAGTGAGGATAAGGAGGTGTATGGAAGGTGCTGTTCTGTATGAGTATAGATTTTGGCAGAAGGAGGTTCGGTATTACTTGTAACCATGTCGTAAACTAGCTACGTGATCCTGAGTAATTTGAGTCTTTGATTTCTGGATAAAATGAGAGTGTTATGGTGGATTGTCTCCAACCATCCTTCCCGTCCCTGATTCTAAATAGAATGTTTTTAGAAAGAATGAGTGAACATAACCAAATTTCCTTATTCATTCATTCATTAGCGAATGTTTATTGGATGCCTATTGTATGCCCAATATTGTGTAGCTTTGGAGATACAGGAAAAACACAGAGTTTAAGGAACAATTATTTTGCCATCACAGAGCTTGAAGTTTAATTAGGGATTTACATAAATATCCATCACACAAGGTAGAAACGTATTGATGCCATTAGAAACTCATAGATCATAAAGCCATAGTGTTAGAGGATGGTAACTTCAGATGTCATAGAGTCTGTCCTTCTCAGAGTGTGTCCATGAAGCTTCAGCTTCACCTTGGTAGAATCTTGAGCACTACTTTGGAACCACTGAATCAGAATCTGCATTTTAACCACATCTCCAGTTGATTCATATTCCCTTTGAAACTTGAAATGCACAGATTTGGTCCAAATTCATCATTAGGTGAAGAAACAAGTCCTGAAGTTTAAAATAACTCAGCTGGTTTAGTGGGAGGATAAGGACTTGAACCCACAGCCCTTGATTCTTGTTGGGTTATATATACAGTGTGTCATTCCTTGGTACAAGGTGTTGTGGGATTTCAGAGAAAATCAGGGATTGGCAACTATACTCAGTTCAGTTATAACATATACCAACGAATCTAAACTTTGCAACTCAAGCCAGATTGGCAGATCCAGCCTGATTTAGCCTGTTGTACATTCCATGGATCATATTAACTACTCTTTCTCACTAATAGAATCAATGGTGTATCTTATCCCTACACTGTCTTTGAAATGCAGAAATGTTGGCAGTCACAAAGAGGAGAGGAAATTTCCCTCCCCACAGAAGAAACTTCCAGGCTAGGTTTAATGCTTTGTCATCAAATCCAGTATTACCAAGGAGAAAAAAAGCCCCAAATACCTCCAAGCACAAATCCTCCTGACAGAGGTTCACAAGAGTCATCTTCCCACATGTACAGCCTGTGGAATGGACTCCCTAAATGGGCCCTGTAGGCTAAGGGGAAGACATGAAAGTGAAATGAGATTCTAGTTTCTCAGTGAACCTTTCTATGTTCTATTGCATAGAAGTCGTCCTACCCAGCTTGGGTAGAGAATTCACAGGGTTAATGACTAAAGAATGGAGTTCTTGTAATCAATATAGTCCTCTGGCTTTATTGATTAGAATCACCTGCTTATTTTGCAGCTAAGATTTTTTTTTTTATCCCATTCAAAACAAAGGCACCCTAGGGGACCATTAAGTAAATAGGCATTTAAGACTTTTTTCATTGCTAAGAAAGTAGTTAATTATTATTAGTGCTTAAAAGTCTCAATTCAGACAGAACACCTGAATGCACACACTGCCGAATTTGTAGTGACATGTCTCCTATGAATGGATGCCAATTTGCAGTTTATTGAAAAAATTCTGCTTCCTCTTTAGAGTGTTTGGGGAGGGATGTGACTCCACATTTAACTCCTGAAAAGCAATGAGACTTGTCAGAACTCTTCTTCAAAGGAGCTGAGGTGGAGCAGCTTCCCCAAATATCGCATGTCCCTGGTGGACATCACTGTTGCATGCACAAGCAGTTCAAGCCACAGCCTGTCTAAAGAAATAGATTGCTAGTATGGAAACCCGTTAAAGACATCAGGTCAATTTTATTTTATTTCAAGAACACATACACATTAAATATAGACTCCTGGTATTCACTGGGTAACTGGCTTCTGCTAGTTTGGTACAATACTCAGGATTTAATATTACCACTTAATGAACTATTTTTTCTCCTTGTTTGTTAATTACACAAATCAACCATCACACACATCTTTGTGGAGCATCTACTATGTATAAGATGTTGTGCCTAGTGCTTTTTTTATAATAATTTTTTATTATATTATGTTAGTCGCCATACAGTACATCCCTAGATTTTGATGTAAAGTTCCATGATTCATTACTTGCGTATAACACCCAGTGCTCCATGCAATACGTGCCCTCCTTAATACCCATCACCGGCCTATCCCAATCCCCCATCCCCCTCCCCTCTGAAGCCCTCAGTTTGTTTCCCAGAGTCCATAGTCTCTTGCCTAGTGCTTTTGAAATATGATGATAATGTCTATTCACAGGGCAGGAGACTACTAATCATGTATTTTTTTTTAAAGATTTTATTTATTTATTCAACAGAGATATAGACAGCCAGCAAGAGAGGGAACACAAGCAGGGGGAGTGGGAGAGGAAGAAGCAGGCTCATAGCGGAAGAGCCTGATGTGGGACTTGATCCCATAACACCGGGATCACGCCCTGAGCCGAAGGCAGACGCTTAACCGCTGTGCCACCCAGGCGCCCCCTAATCATGTTTTATAGATAAATAAACTTAACAAAGTTCTGTGAAACATAAAATTGTCATATGACTCAGCAATTCTACTTGCAGGGATATACCCAAGAGAACTGAAAATGTGTGTTCACAAAAACCGGTACATGCATGTTCATAGCAGCTTTATACATAATAACCTAAAAGTGGAAACAACCCAAATGACCATTAATGAGTGGGTAGATAAGCAAAATGTGGTATTCCATATAGTGGAGTGATATTTAGCAATAAAAAGGAATGAATTACTGATATATGCTTCAACATGGATGAGCTTAGAAAACATCATTCTGAGTGAGAGAATAGAGTCACAAAAGGCCACATTGCATGTGTTAAACCATTAAGATGTTGGAGTCTTTGTTATTGTGGCATAATCCAGCCTATCCTTAACTGGGGGATTTTGACGATCAGCCAGGTTTGGAAATCAGCAGTAGAGATAGTAAATTCTAAAGAACTGGGAGCAAAAAGATCATTTAGGGCTGGGGTTAGTCAGGAAAGCCTTAACAGAAGAATTTGAGCTGGGCCTTGAAAGATAAGACTGGGAGAGGGAAGAGTAATAGGACATTCCCAATCACAAGGCACTAATGATAGGGAAAGAGTCACACCAATAATAGTTCATCTTATTTTCTTTTCTCTTAAAAATGAATTAAGACCTTATAACATACTTGGAGGGCAGATGCTTCAGCTATTGCCAACATTTATTTTCTAGTTGAACAAACTGGGATAACAATCCACGTGCAATGTTACGCAATTAATCTTTCAACAAACACTGAATCACTTCAGTGCTTCATTTGTTCTAATGGACAATTGTCCTGAATTCTCTTTGCAGAGAGAATGTAAGTGCATCATTTTTGATGGAATTAGGGAAGGTTAGCTGATGGAAGACTTGAATGCCAGGCTGAAGTTAGCCTCCTCACTACTACTTTGAGAAAACCCCACGTTTTCCTCGGGTATTTGCATATAGGTGATTTTTTCCCCCTTTCCGTCTGAAACAGCAACTTCTGCTGCCAGCAGGCTCTTACCCTTGGCTCTGCCCAGCTGTTTTTGTTTCCTTTTCTGCTTGTTCTCACAGCTTCCTTTCTCCCATCCACCAATCTTTCGGGATATGAGATCAACAAGGAGGAGGGAAAAGGAGCTGGTACTTACTGAGGGCCTTGTGTGTGCCACATATGTATTTGAGATAGATCTTCTCATCTAGTCCTTGATGACAGCACCCTGAGAGGTACTGTTTGCCCCGTTTTTGTGGATTAGAAAGCGAAGGCTGATGAGTAAGGGGATTGTCCAGAAGTACACAATTAGAAAATAGTGGAGCCAGGACTCAAACCGAGGTCTTTTTGACACTGATATCCTTTAAACGATACCACATTGCTCTCGGTGAACTGGAAGCAATGCAGTTTATTAATCTATCTCCTTTTGGACAAACTGCATAAAGTATTCTATTGGAAAGAAAGGGTGATAAATGTAAATCTCTTTCACAAAGTGTGCATGATCTTGCTTAAACTGGTCTTATTCTATGTAGGAAGAAATTGCTAAAGGAAGAGGGATACTGGTAAAACTTAATTCCAATAAATTCTACAATTGCTTTTTTATTGAGAGTGAATAAATGGATGGGAGACATCCAAACATTAATAAAAATTATCTTGCCCTGTTTCAGCTCTTGGAGAATTCTGAGTAATTATGCATTATTATAAGTATGTAGAGGATGACTTAGGTGGATTGTAAATACTTTATGGTGGGATGAAGACTGTGGGGCAGCCAGAGACCAGACCAAACAATTTATTCCATACACAGAGGGATATTCATTTACTCATCCATTCCACAAATATATACTAAGTGCTCAACATGTGTGGGGCATTGTTCTAGGTGCTACAGATACAGGAGCAAATGAGACAAAGTCCTGGCTACCATGGATTTTAGAGTTTGTGGGAATCAGATAATAAACAAAAAATAAATGACTGCCATATGTAGTAGGCAGAATAGTAGCTCCCCAAAGATGTCTACATCTCAGTTCCAAGAACCTGTAAATATGTTGCCTTACATAGAAGAAGAGATTTTACAAATGTGATTAAATTAAGTACTTTGAGATGGGGAGATTATCATATATTATTTGGGTGGGCCCAATCTAGTCACAGAGGTTCTTAAAAGTAGAAAGTGTTTCCTGACTGCAGTCAGGAGATGGGACTAGAAAAGAATGGTCAAAGGGACGCAGTGTTGCTGGCTTTGAAGTTGGAGGAAGAGACCATGTTTCAAGGAACGTGAGTGGGCTGTAGAAGTTGGAAAAGGTAAGGAAATAGATTTTCCCCCTAGAGTCTCCAGAAAGGAATGCAGCCCTGCTAACATCTTGATTTTAGCCAGTGAGCTCCATGTTGGACTTCTGAACTACAGAACTTTAAGATAATAAATTTATGTTGTTTTCAGCCACTTGAGACTGTGGTAATTTGTTATAGCAACCGTAGAAAGCCAATACCTTATAATAATGTATTTTTTAATTAACATATAATGTAGTATTGGTTTCAGAGGTACAGGTGTGTGATTCATCAGTCTTAATATAATACCCAGTACTCATTACATCACATGCCCTCCTTAATGTCCATCACCCAGTTACCCCATACCTCCACCTCCCTCCCTCCAGCAACCCTCAGTTTGTTTCCTATGATTAAAAGTCTCTTATGGTTTGTCTCCCTCTCTGGTTTCATCTTGTTTTATTTTTTCCTCTCTTCCCCTATGATCCTCTGTTTTGTTTCTTAAATTCCAATATCAATGTGAGCATATGATAATTGTCTTTCTCTGATTGACTTATTTCGCTTGTATAATAATGTATTTTATGAGAGTAATAACTACTCCAAAGAAGATAATATGGGAAAAGGAGATAGCTGGTGACTGCTAGTGGGATGGTATTTTTTTCCTCCTTAATGTTGTGGTCAGGGAGGGCCACTCTAAGGAGGTGATAATTGGAACAAACCTCAATGATGAGGAGCCAGCCAGGTGGAAATTTGGGAAAAGAGTGTTCTAGGCATAGGAAATATCACATGCATCTGGAGGGCACTGTCCAGTGTGCTATGTTGGTGATGCATGAGTTTATCAGAAACAAGCCTTTCATTCATTCACTCACTGATTGACTGACTCATTCATTCAACAGATATTTATTGAGCAGATCTGATGTGCCAGGCACTGCTCTAGGTGTTGGGAATATAGTAGTGAACACATTATTTCTGCACTGGTCTGTCCCTCAAGGCTTGGTGTCAGCTGTATATGGAATTCTCAATTCCAGAGGGAAGCATCTGATGTTCTTTTCTTAAATGGTTCCTTAGATCTTAGGGAGATTCATATGAAGATTCATGTAAAATCCACCCAAAATTGGGTGTGATTGCCCTTCTAGATGTTGGGTATCATCTGGGCAATTCTTATATCTGAAAGTTTCTAAAAGTCACCAGTACAAGAATAATACCGTACAATTAAAAATTTGTATCTATCTTGCTCTGAAATATTTATAGTAATATTAACAATAATCCTTTATTCACTTTTAATGTATCACCTTTTTAGCATCTAATGTGCCTGGCATGATTCATTCATTAAATAACTTGAAGTTTCCTGTAAAGTCAGAAAATGCTGTATCTGTGTGGCCATACACACATACACACACTATGAACATTTCAATCAAGCCTTTTTGATCTACATGATTTCATCCAAACATTTTTCCTTACCAAATCCCTAAAGTTTTTTTTTTTTGTTGTTGTTGTTAAATTTACTAATTTAGTCAGTGAGAAAGATAAGCAAGAATGTATTGGCGAAGTCACCTATCTCTTCAAACAGCTGATGTTCCAGCAAATCAGAATTGATTTGAATTAAGGTGAATGATAAACGTGCACTGTCAGACCGCCTCCTGGGAGTGGACTGGGTGAGTTTTCAGCGTGAATTTTCTTTGTCCTCCTGGCCTCAGGCTGACTCTAGATCTGCCTTTCACTCCTCACCAAAGTTGACTTTGTCTCACTCTGTCTCATCTCCCATTCCATTCCCACTTCCACCCACTGAGGCACAGGCAGAGCTCTGCTATACCAATCTCAAGACTAGGTTCCCCTGAGCAGTCACTGAAGCACCTTGTGTTTTGAGATACCTCATTAGGCCATGGTCAAAATCTCAAGAGCCTGCTGAAGGAGGATGAATCTGTGTGGAAAACCTATAGGGGTTTAGAAGCCTGAGATTCTGGCATGTGGGTGTGTGCAAAGTATTGGAGGGAACCACTGACATCTTCAGCTGCTTCAAGTTGGGAAGAAAACACAAGGTAGATGGCTTTTTCTCTCATCCATCTTCTTACCAGGCCCGGAAGTTTCCCCTTCCCAGCACTGTAACATTTTTGGATGTTCCTCTGAATAGCTAGGCCAATCTAGAGAGTGGACACAAGGGAATGCCCCTTTAGAAATTTAGAAACAAATTTCCTTGACTCCCAGGGTCCTTTGCACATGCTGCTTTCTTGGCTTCAACTTCCTTTCCCTTAGTCTTATGCTTCCTTCAAAAGTCATTTCAGAAATACCCGGGAAGCATTTTCTGGCCCATGCCTCTTACCTAAAGTGCAAACCATCCTCTAGCCCCATCCTTTAGCACCAGGCACATCCTCCATCATGGCATCTGTTGGCTGAATCTTGACCATCTGCTTACATTGGTTTCTGAGGTCTCCAGGAAGGCAGAGACCCTAGCCCTGATATATTGTGGATGCGTAGAAAATGCTTGTTGAGTGCACATTCCTCAGGGCCAAAGGTAGAACTGAACAGAGTTATTTTTTTCTGCCGCAAGTAATTATAATACCCATTTTACATAAATTACCTAAGAATAGTAGACTCTGGAATTAAGAACAATCTAAATTGACATATGTTCCTTGTGTGAGTAATGGCTTTTACGAATTGATTAAACCCTTTCCTGAAAAACAGCAGGAGTGCATTTTATACATATTAGCATTTTATAAGTATTGCCATTTAAGCTTTTAATTCTGGCTCAGCCATTGGAATTATGTCATATGCCGAAAGTCAAACAGATGTTCAGAAGGATAACTTGTCACTGCCCAAATGCAGAAAAATGGTAAGGGCCATTCAAAACCCACTGAAGTGTCAATAAACATTGAAAGAAGAATTCTCTTGAGATTAAAAAAAATCAAACAAATAAAATGAAGAGACCATCCTTCCTAGAGGACAGTTTGAGACAGAGGATCAGTGAGAAGCAAAGATGGAAAGCCTTACTTCCTTTTCCACTCCCAGTTGGTACGGAGAGAAGATACCAGGCATTTCTGACTTGTGGAGTTACATCTCTCTTGGGTTTCTGCATTCATGTCTTCCAAAGTTCAGGGAACTGTAGAGATTTTTCCGGTGTTCAGGTAAGAGCCTTTGAATTTCAAATTATAGATACTCTTGAGCGCTGTAAACCAAAATGAGCCATGACTTCCAGGTTCTTAGCTATGGTCATTCACAAAGGAAAATAGTTGCCTTTGCAGTTTTCTTTTTTTCTTTTTTTTTAAGGGGGGAGGGGCAGACGGAGAGGGTGGAAGAGAATCTTAAGCAGACTCCCTGCTGAGTGAGGAGCTGGACACAGATCAGTTTAGCAACCCTGAGATCATGCTCTGAGCCGAAATCAAGAGTCAGATGCTCAATCAACTGAGCCACCCAGGCGCCCCTGCCTTTCCAGTTTTCTTATGGAAGGACCTGGGACAGAACTGTCTGTCTGACTGATTGGGGTACAAATTGGTTGACCTACATTCTTTAGGAACCTTTTATGTGCCAAATTTTTCATCCTGGGATGGATGAAAAATAACAAAAGGTTTCTCCTTTCCAGAAACTTAAATATCATGGAGGTAGAGAGGTGTCCAGTCTATAAGATCGCCAGAAATCAAAGAGATGTTCTTGTACTACTTGGTATCTCCATGTACATATTATTCAAACTTATTGGCTGTATTTGTAATATTTTTAGGTTTTGGGAACCTAGATTTGTTATGTCAGATAAAGAACAATGTGAATTATTTTTGGTTCATTCTGAGGGGCATAATTTTACCTTTAAAATGATATAATATTTCCATTTTTTTTGAATTTGGCCAAGTTGAAAACAAATAAATAGACACATGAATTTTGAATGGTCCTAAACTTGGAAAATGAGCCCTTTGGCAGCCAGGTCTACTTAAGTGCAAACGTCTCCTGCATAATAATTGCACATATAGTCAGATACGCATGCAAACATACACACACAGATAGTTATTATTAATCATGGATTAGATTCTGAGAGCTAGAAAAGGACCTATTCATGCAGCCCAACCCTTCCATTTCTAAAACATACTACTACAACTAATGATAATGATCATAATAATTGCAGTCATCTGAGCATTTGGTACTTGTGCGATGTGCACCAGGCTATCGTCTCCTTGAAGGCAGGAACCAGCTGTTTAATTAAGGCTGTGCCTTAGTGCCTACCTGGGTGCCTCCACATACCTGGAGTGCACCACACTTGGGAACCAACTACTCATGTTACACAAAGGAGTGACATGTGCCAGGCTCTGTGCCAGACACTTCACATACATTATTCCACTGAACCATCAGAACCATCCATGGTAGATATTAGCACCTGCATTTTGCAGATAAGAAAGCAAGACCAAGAACAGTGTAATACTGTGTTCAGGGCTAGTGATTTGTTGCTGATCTGAAAATCCAGATCTCTTGACTATCCACTCCAGGAGTTTTTCCATTGAATATCCTACTGTTTCTGTGAACATGTACTCTTGTGTGTGCCAAAGATCAAACTTGGATTAATGTCTATAAACAAGGTATGAATATCACCAAATTAATTAGTGAAGGTCATATTTACACTTCACAAGATGTCAACTAGAGTTATTTGTTTGAGTGAAGATTTCCTCAATTTACTGCAGTCAGTCGCTGCTGCCCCTCATGCTTGATTTTCACAAGTCTGTGTGAATTGCTATCTTGCATTTCTTAGCAAAGGCTGAGCCTCAGTCAATATTTTTACAGTAAGACAGTTCTTTGGAAGACTCTGGGTGTTACTTAAGCTAATAAATGACTATCCTTCAAGCAGAATTACAAGCAATGCCCCAATTAATGAAGGTGGTAACAGCCGTTCTTGGTTTACAATGGCCCCATTGCCCAAGCTGGTCACAGGCTGGAGTGTCCGAGTCCCCAGTGATTTACAAATCTGAAGGAAAGTGGAGAAAACATAAAATTTATTTTTCCACAATTTGAGGCATGAGCTTCCCTAGCATTTCAGAGCCTTACATTTCTGTGATGGGCTTTGATTCAATCCAGCCTGAATGAAAGACATTTCATCACCCCAGAATGCATTTCTTTATTTGCCTTGGATCTATGATTCTGTCAGTATTGAGAGAAAAGAAAAATCAATGCTGCACTATAAACCTCGGGCCGCCTCTGGCCAACGTGGTCAGCATGGTGTGAGCAAAGGAAATGGCAGGGGAAAAAATTGACCGCTCAGCAAGAGTGTGGCCAGTAACGGACACAGCTCAGGGCTAATAACAGCTTGCAATTACACATGGAAAGCCAAAGCGTGTAGGGCATTCGGTGCGAGGGGGATGTAATACAATTTATTGAACCACCAGTTAGAGTTCTTCAGCTTCTCAATAAAAAAAATGTTGGGCCTATACTCCTTAAAACACAGATGTATATTGTGCCAGCAGGTGAAGGAGACTTGGAAAACTGGAAAGTCTTGCCTTGGCTGGACAGCAATCTGGAGAATATGGCCTATTTACATTTAAAATTGGCATCTTACCTATCAACCAGATATTTGGTGCACACAGAATTTTTGGCATCTACTAATATGTATCAGTATCAGTAGATATGTATCACCATAAAATTCCAGTTTAGAGTTATGTCTCTAACCATATCTAGAACCAAGTTAATGGTGGTGAACTGAACCAATTCACGGATGCTTGAATGTGTGTATTTTGCGGTAAACTGTGCAGAGTTCTCTTCTCCATGCTAAATATTTCACTAGCAGCATTACTAATACATTCTGTCCCAGTCATCCATTTTCTTGACTCTGCAGGAAGGGTCCCTTTCCTGCTGGTCTTTAATGAACAGGACTTTAGAGACAAAGAACTAAGAGTGATCAGCATGTCCTGATTAGCCATCAGGGTCCTCTGAGGAAGTAAGGAGGAAATGGTTTTGAATACCAATGCTGCTGTTTCCCATCTTATTGGGCCTCTGTGGGGTTCATGTTTGTTGGGTGCTGAATTCTCTTGCTGAAGCAGAAGTTCCTCTCCGGGTGTGAAAAGATTGCCAGGACTGGCTGCTCCTTACTAGCTTTCCTATCTTCATTCTTCTGCAGACATCTCTATGGATGTCTCCAGGAACCTCTGAGTTCTCCTTTCTGGGGGCAGATATAGGAGACTTGCTCTTTCTCACGGCACCTCTGCAGCTGCCGAATGCCTGCATGCTCTCCTGGTTTCAGACTTTTCTGCCACTTCCTTTTCTGCAAGTAGGAATTGTTGGGAAGCAGGTGGAGCAAAGATATACCAGCTAATTGAAATTTTTATGTAAATGATTTTTGTTACTCATACTGCCGGGAGAGGTTTTAGGTAAAACCCTGAGCAGATGCCAGGCCTTCTGTTGAAGGGCTGGGTAGATAGCATTTTTTAAAGAAGGCCCTTGTAGTCATGGGAGAGTTGTTTATTTGGCAATGAGAAATTTAAGCTGATGCCAGGTCCAAGAGGGACAGAACAGTTCCCCAGTAATTACATGAAATGAAGTGGGTTCTTTAAGCTTGGGAGTATATCACTTAGTTTGGCACATTTACCCAAGGCATAATTCTGGCTTGGACAAGCCAATGTCAGCTTTGGGGTGGGAGCGGGGGAGGGTGGGCACCAGTGAGTGGACAGAGAGCCATCTGTGAACTCCACATTCGCTCTGGGTGGTTAAAGGCTATATGAAATTAATTGAACCAAACTAGGTGACCTGTGAGCTCTCTACTCCCCCCACAGCAAAGTCATATGTGGGTGGGGAGAGGAGAGGAAAGGGAAATGGAGCTCTCAGCCTGGGTCTCTGCAAGTGGCTGAGCTGGATTCCTATTGTCCACAGCTGCACACAGCCACTCCTTGATCTCTAAAGGAGCCAGCCCTTCCTTTCCTGGATTCTGTCCAGCACAATCAGTCTCACCCTGACACACACACAGACACAGACACAGACACACGCACGCACGCACTATCCTCTCTTCTAATTTTTCTCTTCACAACACAAGACTCGTGGGGGTGTGCACACACACACGTGCACTCCCCCCCCCCAACACAGCTGCTGACCTAGAGGTGTTAGCCACTCTGCAGCTGCTGTTCTTCTCACATTAATCTATAGGAATCAATGGACATTTCATTAGAGTAATCAAGTGCGGATGCATCCTGCATTTATATTCTGTCCCCCCTCCCTGCTGCTTTCACAGACTAATTGGTCCTATAGCCAAGAGTACATGGATATTTTTCCCTATAGATGAATGTCAAGAACGGTTTTTTACTGCTGGTTGAAATACCTATCAATACAGCGGCGTCTGTATAAAAGCCTTTGCCCATCAAAGCCACAGAGCTGTTGATAATACATTATGCACTCTTGGTTCTAATGCATCTCACTTCCTCTTTTACACCTTATTGCACATCCACGCACCATTTATGTTTGTCTCATTCGGAGAATTAACTAGCTCTGGGCTGCCTTTGTTTTAATGTTTAGCCCCAGAAATAATCTTTTCCCCTTTGTATATGTTGTCAGTCATTACAGGGCAGCTGTGGTAAGGGGCTGGAAAGGGAGGTGGTATGGCATTCATATGGGGGTTATACCTTTCAGCTCTATCTTTCAGCTTCCTATCTTACCATTAAACACACTTTTTCTTGCCAGGGCTATGTGCCAGGTGAAGGGTACAGAGAACATCTTTGTTCTGAGTGGACTTTTTGTGACTGCAGTTTGATAAAGCAAACAGACAAAAGAGGTTCTTGCTTCCCTCCCCTGTAAATGTGTGGCTAGGCATGGTAATGGTCAGAGGCTGATGGGAAAAGAAAGGTCAAACAGATAAAAAAGAGCCTTGGCTTTAAAATGTGTGCACAACTAGAAGTGGTGGCTATGCTGTATAATGTGGACTGGAATGATGACCAGAGACCCAGTTCATCCCTGACCCCCTCCCCAACCATGTCTGCCCTGTGACATGACCAGGAAAACACTAGAAGAAGTAAAGATAGGAGTTTGTTCTTGGAGAAATTTGGCAGGCTTTGCTGAATTCCAGAAAGTGTGTGTATGTGAGTAGATTAGCAAGTGGCCCCTTTCCTGAAGCTTTAGCTTGCTGGGAAGTAGAAAGAGGGGCGTGAGTGCTCAGAGAGTGAGCTGGGTTGTCCCTGGGAGCCAATAGGAGGCCGATGAAGAAAGTATCAGAGCCAGTTGTCTCTACCTCTCTGTAGGGAATTGGGTGAGTCAAAAAATAGAAGTCAGAGGCCAGGTTCTAGCAGATGTCTTTTTCCTACTTCGTTATTGCTCTTTCTTTCTTTTTTTTTTTTTTAAAGATTTTATTTATTTATTCGACAGAGATAGAGACAGCCAGCGAGAGAGGGAACACAAGCAGGGGAGTGGGAGAGGAAGAAGCAGGCTCATAGCGTAGGAGCCTGATATGGGGCTCGATCCCACAATGCTGGGATCACGCCCTGAGCCGAAGGCAGACGCTTAACCACTGTGCCACCCAGGCGCCCCTCGTTATTGCTCTTTCTTATATCTGCTTTTTCCAAAAGACAAATTTGTGGAACTCAGGAGGATGGCGACTGCCCACCCTACCCTCGCTCGATGCTGAGTGGTCACGTGTCTCTGTATCTAGTCATTAAGCGTAGTGAGCCAGGAAGTCATTACCCACTCTCCTGCAGAGCAGAGTTGGCAGTCCCTGGGCCCAAGGCCTCATTTCACCCCTTTCTCTGTGCATGACTGTGGGCAAGTCATTGAGCCATCTTAACCCTCTCTTTCCTCACTTGCAAAATGGGAACAATATTAATGCCTATCTGTAAGACTGTTGTAAGGTTTGGAGTTCAGATATTCAAAACTGCTTTGTGAAATGAGAAATACTCTGGATATCTGAAGTATTATGATTATGATATGAAGTTTTTCTTTCACAGTGAAAGTAGTCCCTTAACAAACACATGCTTGCTATGTGGCAAATGTCACGCACTGTGGCACTTTCAGTCCCACTTTCTCATTGAATTCTCATGGTAGCCTGTGGGTGAGAAACTAGTCATGGCCCACAATTTGTGGAAAGAGCTGAAGTCACCCAGCCCCCTTGTTTGCCTCCTGATTCAGAACTCTTTCTGTGGCCCCTCAGGGCCTTGCTCACCAAGTGCCAGAACAAGTACTCTCACACCCTGCTCTGCTCCCAGTGTCTGCTTTTGTAGGAGGTGCTGCTGAGAGACCTGCTGGTGAATCCTCAGTCCAGGGTGGAATCTCCTTGGGTGGTGTCCCACAGGGCTCCTGACCATGGCACATAAGTCCCATCACACTTCCCTGCTCCTGTATCTGTTCAGTGCATCTCTGCTGGAGGGGTCAGTGGAAGCCATGTTCTTATCCCAAATGGAAGCACAATACCTGGTGGGTTAAGGTGGCTTTAATGGGCTGCCTTGAAAGCCCTTCTTCTTCTTTTTTTTTTTTTTTTAAGATTTTATTCGTTCGACAGAGAGAGAGACACAGTGAGAGAGGGAACACAAGCAGGGGGAGTGGGAGAGGGAGAAGCAGGCTTCCAGCTGAGCAGGGAGCCCGATGCGGGGCTTGATCCCAGGACCCTGGGATCATGACCTGAGCTGAAGGCAGATGCTTACCGACTGAACCACCCAGGCGGCCCTGAAAGCCCTTATTCTTAACAGTCCTGTGTCTCTAGAAAATGCAAGTTCTGAGTCACTTCTTGATACCCTTGGGAATCCAGCTAGATTATAACTTGGAGTCTCCATGAAATTATAAACCAGAGAATGGTTGTGAGAAGGGTTGTGAACTGCTAATGACTACCATGGTTGAGGCCATGAGATGAGTAAGGAACCAGTAAGCTTTGTTTTTGAATTTTTTTTTTAAAGATTTTATTTATTTATTTGACAGAGATAGAGACAGCCAGTGAGAGAGGGAACACAAGCAGGGGGAGTGAGAGAGGAAGAAGCAGGCTCCTAGCAGAGGAGCCTGATGTGGGGCTCGATCCCATAACGCCGGGATCACGCCCTGAGCTGAAGGGCAGACGCCTAACCGCTGTGCCACCCAGGCGCCCCTGTTTTTGAATTTTTGACCCAACAATGCCCTTTTGGATCATTTTTTCCTAAGTTGTTCGCTATTTTGTTTACCTTTTGGCATTTGTGGGCTCTTCCAATTAGAGTTAGGACTTTCTCAGGGGTGAACACAAATCAGACTTAGCCATCATTCCTCAGATGAGTCTGCCTTTGCTGGGGTGGATGTGCATGTTGGATCTTATCACACTGCTCTTATGTCCCAGGCCCTGCTGACTTGGATCCAGTGTTGGGATCTAGGTACAAAGCCATTCCTGATTCTGCAGATGTTAGGCTGTTTTGCAGAAGTGGAGAAAATTATTTCCTCTCAGTGATTCTTGGCCCTAGTGGGATGGCGAAAGTGACAGTGAAGACCAGAAATGACCCTCCTGTGTGTTCAGTCTCAAAGCCTTGGGTGTTCATGGATGCCAGATCCATGGATTAATATAGAAGCAAGGTCTTTGGGATCTATGTCCCAAACTTTTTGAAGTTGACATCTGTGAAGGTAACCATATATTCCTCTCTATCATGACATTGGAGCAACCACATAAGGAAGATTCCTGGGTGGAAGACCATGACAGAGTGTTATAGCAGAAACAGAATGGCTGATTCAGTCAGACAACTAGTATGAGGATCCCAGATCCAGTGGTATCAAGCTACATGATTTTGGGCAGATTATACAACATTTCAAAGCCTCAGTTTATGCATGAGTAAAATGAGGATAATAATTGTACTTATCTCATAGGATAATAATTGTACTTATATATATATACCTTCCTCAATATATATATGTATATTATATATTATGTATATTATATATATTATATATCTGTATATTAAAGATTTTATTTACTCATTTGAGAGAGAGAGAGCAAGCATGAGCAGTGGGAAGGGGCAGAGGGAGAGGGAGAAGCAGACTCCTTACTGAGCGGGGAGCCCGACGTGGGACTTGATCCCTGCACCCTGAGATCATGACCTGAGCTAAAGGCAGACGCTTAACCAACTGAGCCACCCCGGCGCTCCAGCAAGATAATATATTAAAGTCATTAGTTATAGTGTCCAGAATACTGCCTCCATAAACATTGCCATTTATTGTTATTATTATTCATAAGATTTTATTAGGATTAAGGAAGAAAGTATAAAGCACTTGACATATCTCCTCATACAAAATAGGCACTTCTTAACTATCACATAGCCCCTTTCCCTCCAACAGAAAAGATAATTTAAAAAAATCTTATAACCATTTCTATATGACCTTTCCCCTCCAAAATCCTTATGGTTTGCCCAAGAGGGAAATGCAAGACAATTCCTCATTTTCCCTGACATCTTCTGAGACAGATTTCCCTCCCTGAATCTTATTTCAATGTCTGTGCAATTGGGCACTTAAGCAATCTTGCTAAACTGTGTACATTACTGAGATAGCTTCTTTGAGGGAAATTGGAGCTGGGGGAAGGCTCTGGGAATTGCACAGTGCTTGGGCAGGAGAATTCCAAGGGGCTTTTTCTCTAGTTTTAACAGCAAACATCATTGGAACTCGGTTGATTCCTGAGGGCTATGAGGTCTGTCTAATTTTCTTTAGGAATTGGATGAAAGTTGCTGTGAAATTCTCAGTTCAGTGTCTGGCCTGCTCTCCTATGAGCAATTCTGGCAGCTTGACTTAGTAATGTAGTGATTCATTTATTCACTGAATCTCTTGAGCACCTGTTGTCTGCTGCTATTCAGAAACAAACTTCAATTTATTATCATGGATGTTGGGGAGGAGATGGAAAAATAGAAAATATTTGGAGAATGGGACATGAGGGAGAAACTCCACTTCTGGGGGTTAGCATGAGACAATAAGCTGGAGGGGCTTTTTTGTGGGAGCTGGAAGGGAGGAGTTAAGGTCTAGGCAGGAGTTTTAGAAGGAGGAAATTCTGCAGAGGAGTCATTATGGAGGAGGTGACAGAGGTGCAGAGGTGGAGGGTAGAGCATAATGAGTTGCTGATTGTGAGTGGGAAGGAGGGGAGCAGATGGTGGTGAGAGCTAGGCCATGAGCCATGTGGAGCAGCACCTTCTTCTGTACCTGCCCCTGTATCTAGCATACACAACAATCACTTCCCATGTTGTATTTCTTTAATGAACGTGCCATCTTTGTTCTGTATTATGGACTGCCTTCTAAATGTTAGATATATCCTTTTTTTAAAAATTATTTATTTATTTTAGAGAGAGACAAAGAAACAGAGAGAGAGAGAGAGAGGGAGAGAAAGAGAGACAGCGCGAATGGAAGGGGGCAAAGGAAGAGGGAGAGAGAGTATCTAGAGCAAACTCCCTGCTGAGTGGGGAGCCTGACACAGGGCTCGATCCCAGGACCCTGAGAGCATGATCTGAGCTGAAACCAAGAGTTGGATGCTTAACAAACTGTGCCATCCAAGTGCACCAGTGTTAGTTATATTCTTAACAAGATCGTAAATTCTTATCCCAGAAGCTGTTGGTCCCTCACTCACACCCTTTCCACACTCACAGTTTCCGCAAAGGCTAATGGTTTCCTGCTGCCAGGACCTCTGACCCTCTATCTGAGGGTCACATGTGACGTAGGAATGTGCTTGTTTGCCACACAGGCAGGCCGGAGGTGCCGGGGAGTGAACACCCAGCTTGTATAGCCCTCAATCAGTGATGGATGGAAGTTGGTGGACAGATCCCCCAGTTTCCTCAGCTCTTAGTGGGTCAGCCCTGAGGCATGTTCTCACCATCAAGTGATGTGAGTCCCCAGTTGAATGGAGCCCCAGTTGCCCCCAGCAGCAGCCTGCTCACCATCATACTCTGTATGCCATTCTCTCCCTTCCCCTCTCCTCTACCACTGCTTCCTGGCATCACCTCCCAAATAAATTATTTTCACTCCAATCTTTGCCTCAGGATGTTTTTGGCAAAACCTAACAGAAGATAGCCCTTATGTGTATACTTTTGTTCATACTTCCATTGTTGTTATTGACATCTCACAACGTCAGGGTCTGTGTTCATTGCTGAGCTGGGAGAGTTTCTGTTTCATCTTCTTGTTCTTCTCCCCTACTTCCATCACCACCGCTACTGCTACCGCTACCATTGGATCCAGTTCACAGGAAGTGCTCAATAAACACTTGCTAAATGAGATGAAATGAAATGCCTCTGTGAAGGAACACCGGGGTACAAGTCCAGGGACTTCCTCATTAGTGTTAGTTGTGTTATTTTTCCACTGTGTGATTTTGAACAAGGCATTTTTCCTATGTGGGCATTAGTTTTCTCATTGAACAAAAAGGGAGGAGAGGTTGGATGACATGATCTCTAAAGTTTCATCCAGGTAGGAATATATATAGTCAGAGTACGGAGTATAGATGGCCACTCTTTCTAAAAGTCTGTTTTTGTTCTCTTGAAAAGAACTCTCAATATTGTGCCAATGGCTGTGGTTGAATTCAGATCATTTATTCTGCAATAATAATCCAGTAGCATTTGATTTGCAAAATGAATGCTCATGTGGCTTTGCTTTGGTGTTACAAATTTCTGTTATTCTTCTTAGGGTGGTGAACTGAAAGTTAATATAAGTGCCATTCATCACTGGGAGCCTTCCATGCCTGGAAAAATGGAAACAAATTCTGACTAAAGCACCAGCCATGTTTTTTATTCTTTGTCCCTCACAAAGGCAATTGTGGAACAATGAGATAGGTTGATGTCCCGGAAAGTGATGAGGGAGATCAAGGCCCAGCTTCACATGTCGCACTCAATGCCCTCCACTCCGACCTGGAGGTCACCACCTTGCAGTGAGAGGGGGGCTTGGGCTCCATATCCATTAACTCCTTGGCTTCTCGTTTGAAACTGACAATGAGGTGACATGGGCAACTGTCCACATGGAACAGGACAGAGACCATCAACTCATTCCACATGGGCCACCAGACAGCACCTAGAGGTAATAACATTCTGTCAATAGTGACCTGGGTTGGATTCAAATCAGTGATTTAGGGGTGAAAGGCGCTGGTTTCTATTATGAAGTGCCCTTAGCTATCCAGGGGCTGAAAAACCATCCTTTTACCACAGTTAATGACAGAAATAAAAAAGCCAGTCTTGTTCTTTTATTTCTTTTCCTTTTAAAAATTGAATAAAATTTTGAATTGAGCTAGGAATGGATTCAGCCAAAGCACATGGTGGAGAATGGTTAATATGCTTCAACTAAGTATATTGTGTTGATATACATAACACACCTTTGCATTGTTTGTCTCTTTTACTTCTTTCCTTCTTTCTTCCTTTCTTAGTATGGAGTTTTCTGAGCTGAATATAACTGTGGTTTGTTGTTGAATCAAACTTTGCTTTTTTTCTTAAGTATAGAGTCATGAATCCCCAAGACAAACCTCTGTTTTCAGACTTTACTATGGACTCACCAAGAACAGAGCATTCCACATGATTAGTCAAACAGAGACAGTGCTTCTAGAATGGGATCCCAAAGTTGTTCAGCCCACGCTGTGGTAGGAGAGTTGGACAGACCCTAAACTTTGCAGTGCTGTGGAGCTGGACGTGAAGAGACCATTCCCTACATCATAATGTTTTCAACATGAGCTGGAATGAGATGCATGCTTTGCAAACAAAATACTTACTAAAGATCAAGGGGTCCATTTTTCTTAGCACTAGCTTGCTTCTTTTTCTTCTCCCCTGCCCATTTGAATCTTAACCTTGTAACTAACAGCACGATCTTGAAAATAAATGAACAATTCAGCTAGGACTGGTTGCAAATTAAGGTAAAATAACTAGAAAAACGGTGGCTCTCTCTTAAAGACCAGAAGCCAAGATGATAATAATGTTTTAAACTGTACATTAGGGCTTTGTATCCCTTTGTTCTTAAACTGTACAATCCCTTTAATCTGGGGGGTTTCAAAGCCTTTCTGAGACAGGCTTCCACTGCCTTCTGCAAGACGCTGTGTGGTAAAGAGATTGTAACGAACATGCTCATTTCAGATGAATCCAGTGGAGCTGGGAGTGAAAGTTGGCTCTCACTCCCAGCTCTTTTATCTGCCCTATTTCTCTAGGGCCATGTTTTCACAGGGTTTTTGGGCCAAGTATTATGCTCAAGGTAATTTGTAAGTTAGCCCTCTGCGTGCCTGTGCATGAAGGGACATGCATGCAGGCGGCCATGAGGGGATGATTCTGGGGGCACAGCACAGCACAGAGAAAGTGGTGACTCCCAACAGGGTAGGATGTTTAGGAATTCAGAAAGGCTCACAAGGCCCTAACTTCTTCCCCGATAAAGGCCTAAAATTCCATCCAGAGTTTCATCTCTTTGATGTTGATCTCACTTAAAATATAACGGAATGCAATATGTTGATAAAGTATCTATTTTAGTGTGAATGAATGGTCTAAGAGAACAAAATTGGGGGAGATGGGGAGGGAACAGACAAAGAATGAGGGAACTCATTCTGGACACCATCTGAGAGGGAAAATAGTGGTAAAGGCCTTAGACGCTTCTTTGGCCAAAGGGAATGTTTTCGACTTGGCAATCTGCACAAATAGACTTGAGGTTGGTTGGCCTTGCCTCTATGAGCTGGCACACTGATGTTTGTGGTTCTCAAGCTGCTGCATGGGTACTTTCAGAACATGGGTATTCTGGGCTTCTCTGTCCATTGACTTAACCCTCAGCAAAGTAGCTTACAAAGTAGCCTGGCTAAAACTCCGCTCTCTTTGCCAATGAGTAAAGGCATTGCACAGAGCTGAGAAAGATTGTACTGCGGCATTCAGAAAGGCCTTTGAATGATAGAGAATGACTGCTATTTTGGCAGAGACTAGAGAGAAGGCATTTGTGGTTGGGAGCTATTTGTAGATGGGGATTCACTGTGGCCATTTCTGTAAGACAGTCCTACAGTGGGTGCATCCTGTCCCCCTGCTCCCTTCCCAGCTTTCTCTCATTCTCCCT
The DNA here is from genome assembly GCF_002007445.2 of Ailuropoda melanoleuca. Classification (NCBI taxonomy): domain Eukaryota; kingdom Metazoa; phylum Chordata; class Mammalia; order Carnivora; family Ursidae; genus Ailuropoda; species Ailuropoda melanoleuca. Next base: position 53,381,231 of record NC_048222.1, on the reverse strand, counting down.
TTCCCTCTTTTATGTAGTGTGTACAATTCACAAAGCATAAGACTGTCATTATTTATTTTAACTACATAGCTATTTTATAAAAATTTTAGAGTGATCCAACAAACACATAAATATAAACATTCCTTTCCATCTTGCTTTGTTCCTTCCACAAAGAAAACTGATCTATCTGTTCAGAGCCAAATGGATGTAATTAGGTGAAGAATCGCTTTCTCTCTGTTTCTGAGCAAATATGTTTTGCAGCGCACCAATTTCTCAAGGGCAGTGGGCTGGGACGGCCAGTGACTGCTGGGGGATGGCTGCTGACCTTCAGGCCAGGCCGACTTTAATTTGCAGAACACTGGTGGTCCCAGGAGGCTCTTCAGGCCGGGCCACACAATCAAACTGAACCAGCAGTCTGCTACTGTCCAGCTGCACCCACCACCCTGCAGGACATGAAGATGTAGCTAACTAGACATTGCTGCTGCACACTTTGGAATCAGGAATTGGGAAATTAAGCACTGCAAGAATTTAGCCCTTTATGCAGGAGCAAAAAGCCTTCTTGTCTTAATGGTGCCTTTTTCCAGCTGCATTATTTAACAGGAGAGTCTCTGTAGATGTAGCACATACCTTCCTGAGCTTGATTGCACATCCTGTGTGCTCATTTCAAAAAGTGATGCTTTAAGTGAACTTGATAATTAGATACCAATTATGTGAATGGCTTGAAACAAGAATTCTCATTAAAAAAAAAAATAAAGTCTACCTGGGGGTTGCAAAGTATTTTGACATGGGAGACTCCTGCCATCTCTGGATGAACAAAATAACCAGATGTCCCCCTGTTGATCTGATTATCACAGCTGTCTTAATGACCAGGTTGGGTTGATTGCTGTGCAATCATTTGAAATGATGAAAAATAATAACAGATCGACTGGGCAGGGGTAGATTCAGTTGCGGCATCCAGACATCTCCTTTGTGCGTACATATGTGCTTGTGTGTATGGATCCGTTTGCATGTGAAAGAGTGTGTACCCTGGCATTGAAATTTTGTTCTCAGTTCAGGAAATTTGAAGATAGATAGCAACTGAAGACAGTTATAGTTTGTGGGCCAATTTAAGCCATATAATGTTCAGGCAACATAAATGTCAGGGACAAAATAACTATAATCGTTGCCATTACATATGGGCAATTAGATTAAATGTCAATGAAATATTAACTACCACATGTTGTTACATTGAATTTGAAGGAGAGAATTATCTTGGATGCACATTACATATAGAAAATGACAGGAATGTAAATAAAAGGACAGTGTACAATATTTGAATGAACTGGTTGTCAAACAGTAATGATACTATCCCTTGCACCCTCAACAGTTTGTACATATTTTTTTTAAAGATTTTTATTTATTTGACAGAGAGAGAGGCAGTGAGAGACGGAACACAAGCAGGGGGAGTGAGAGAGGGAGAAGCAGGCTTCCCGCTGAGCAGGGAGCCCGATGCGGAGCTCTATCCCAGAATGCTGGGATCATGACCTGAGCTGAAGGCAGATGTTTAATGACTGAGCGACCCAGGCACCCCTGTTTGTACATATTTTTATGTAGCATTTATTATTCCTTAAAAGAACCCATTTATGTCTATGTCTTCCTACTAGTCACTGAGATTCTTGGGGCCAAGAGCTGTTTCTTCTTTTTTTTTGTTCTTGGTAATGGTAGTAGCTAGAAGAGTACCCATGATAGCCAGGCATTGTTCTATGGTATCAACTCACTTGACTCTCGTAACAACCTTATGAGATGAGTACTATCATGAAACCCATTATACAGAAGAAGAAAATGAAGCACGGAGAGGTTGAATAACTTGCTTCAGGTTACAGAGCTTGTTAGTGGTGGATCCAGGACTTACATCCAGGCAGACTGGCTCCAGAGTCTGTGTCCTGAAACATTCTACTGCCTTCTTATTCTTTGCAATGCTTGCATTTACAAATTTTGCTTAGCCAGTAAAGTTTAACTTACACATTTACAACTATAAAGATTAAGGTATAGGAAGAGTTGAGTAGTCTGATTTTTAGCTACTTGATTATTGTTCACTGAGCTAGCTCATCTACCCAGGTTTTTCTCTTGGAGCCCTGCCCATGTGGTCTGTCCCAGTCCTGGATGTCCTCTACTAGATTCACCCATGTTTCCTGAGGACCTGGCAGATTACATGCATCTCTGTCCTCTTTCATTGCTGGAAACAACTTCCCCTTTGGCTTCTTTTGCTCACCTTCAGTAATCTACCTGTGTGGTTTCTCAGTTTCATCACTGCCCCTGCCTCTTCCACCTGTCTGAACTTTATCTCCTATTTGAGTAATTGGCTGAGGCATGAAGGGGATACATATAGGGTCTCTGTACTTTATTTCAAGCACTAAAGTAGAGAAGGACATTTTCACAAATGTATGGGCAAGATGACTGTGCCGTGTTACATCTGTGTTATAGATGTTTGCAAAATTGGTTTGGATTATGAAACACTATCTTGCTTGCAAATGATGCTATTATGGGAAGGCGGACCACCAGAGATAATCCTAAAAGGTTTGTGCTGAATATTTTCCCATTTGCCCTTCTAGATCACCTTCTTTTTTAAAAGTAGGCCCCATACCCAATGTAGAGCCCAATGCAACCGTCAGATCAAGAACTGAGCAGAAATCAAGAATCAGATGCTTACCTGACTGAGCCACCCAGGCACCCCTCCAAATCACCTTTTTCACTTTGGGCTTTGCTCTAAAAGGTTGACCTCCATGGGCTGCATCCATTAGAATCTCTTGCTCTGGAGTTTTTGTTTGGATTTGGCAAACGAAGAGACTAACAAGAGAAGAGAAGAAGGAGGAGTATTATGACTCTGCTCCCTTTTTGTTGGGGTCATGGGTTGACAGGCCGTGTTTGTCCTCTGGTGAAGTCCATATCATTCCAAAGCTATAGCTACAATTTCTCTTCTGGAAATAATGCCCTCTTCTTACTCTTTCAGGCCTTGGTTTTTTAATGATCTGTCATTGGGTGCTTTACCAACCCCTGATGGTTTTCTTAAGCTGTCCACACTCCTATTAGCAGTCCCTTCATTGAACTCTTTCAGTTACCCCATTTTGACGATAAAGAAGTGGTGACTCTCTCAGTAAGGACAGAGCACCCAAGTGCTCCAGACACAGGGCAGAAAGAAAGTACTTCATGATATTCCAGGGCAACCCAAAGGCAGAGTTGAGGTAGAACTTGCATGAACTTGCAAGTTTGCCCAAACAGAATAATTTTTAAAAATATTACTTTAGAACAACAGTTTAGGATGTCATCGACACACCTAAAGTCTCTTATGTTAGAGCGTAGATATCTGAAGCCTTAATTTGAGCAATTTAAGTAAAATATGATTTTGAGGAATTATCCTGGAAATTTAATTAATATAATATTAGGAATTATAGGAATATAATATAACATAATATTAGGAATATCCCTAATATAATATTAGGAATTATCCTGGAAATTTAATTAATATAATATTTTTGGATTCAATTAAAAATATTTCATTTATATACTAACAGGATATAAAAAATTAGGTCCTTTGAAACTGGAATATAGATATGATAGTTGTAACTTAACATTTTTTCAAACTAGCCTAAAAGAACCTGAGATGACTCCTTGTGCTGAGCTAAAGTATAATAAATACAATAATAGTTAATAAGAAGATGAATAGTACATCTGCCAGGCACAATGTAAGGTTTTTATATTATCTTAGGCCCAACAATCCTGTGAAGTAGCTATTATTCCCAGTTTACAGATAAAGAACCTGGAACTTAAATGTTAAGTAACTTGCAAAGGCTTCGACAGTCATAAATGACAGAGTGAGGCTAGAGCTCAGTGTGGCTTGACTCAGGCGTCTATGCTTTAGCACTGAGCAGCACTTTCTGTATGACCAGGACAAAAATCAGCAGTCAAAATCCCAGAGAGAGAATAATTCTCTAGAATTTATTTTGTGTTTCTCATAAAGATGTTTTCCATGAAGGATCCTCTAATTCATGGAGTATTTCAATTAGGATGACTGGAAGGATAGTTCAGATTAGGATTCTTATCCTCATGTTTAATATATTTTTCATCATAGCTCCATTATAAAAACGAAAAAAAAAAGGCCTTTGAGAAGAAGGAAAAAAGTCAAGGGAAATTAAACACTCCTTATGTATTTTTGCATTCAGGCACCAGAGCTCCCTGAAAAATGCATTTTGACATGAGAAACAAGTCGAGCCACATTCAAGGCTCACAGCCAAACTTATAGTAGATCTGTATTTTTACATGCTGTTATGCTCTGACCACAGCATCGTGTCAGCTATATAAATACATCATAAACTCTCAAGGTATAGGGTAAATTGGGTCTCTCTTGAATATCCATGGCTGCAACTGATGCATAACTGAATCTATCATATGTGGCCTTCCACTGCAGGGGGAAAACTAGGTGCTATAGATGTGGTTGTCATGGAAACTAGCAGTTGTCCCTGCAAAGGTTTTGAAGTCAATACAAAGTTGCTGTTAAAGTACATGCAATTCTGTTGATAGAGATGTGATCACAAGGCCCTGATTTCTTTCTCTGTCCCTCAAAACAAAAGTATCAAGTTCTTTCCCTGTTCACACCTTTTAGTAGGTTGGTTGCCACAGGAACCCATAATCCTAGGGAAACAGGTATATGTTTAAAACACATTTGGGAACAAATGGTATACATCTAAAGCCAGTCTTGTGGCTGAGAGATAAAAACATTTTGAAGAAAGGATTCTAGAAGGGGCAGTGGGAAAAACAGACTTTATTCTTATCCCATTTTATAGACCCATCTTTGCCTTCAAAAAGGTATTCGTGAATAGAAAAGATGAACATATTTGTAACCTGGGATCCTCTAAGAGGCTCTTAAGGGGCCTGGTTAGGAGCAAATGGATCTGGTCCCTTTCATCTACTTTGACTTCTCTTGTTCTGTTGTGAGTGTGAGGGGTGATGAATGTACTAATAGCGAGAGGGCAAGGTTCTGGGAGACACAAGAAATAAGCTGCATCTTAATGCGAATACACTTAGGGTTGGAGCAACATCTAAAAAGCTACCTTGGATAATAAAAACCTTTCACAGAGGGTTTCTAGGAAAATACACAATAGAAGAGGGAACATATTACTTGTTTTCTTTTAAAAGTCCTCTTAAAAATCTGTGATCAACATCCATTTTAGTCCTGAAGTGGTTGGAGTCTTACGGGAAGCAGAGGGGAAGAGTAGTCAGTCTCCTGCCTTCTCAGGGCAGCCTGATGCTGACCACCATCTTCTCTTTGGGTGGTCAAATAGACAAAACCCTGCCTGGATTGGGAGAAGTTGGAGGACTCAATTTTCTGGCTCACTTCTGGTTCCTAGTGGCTGTGCTGGAACTGATTTCTTTTCTTTTAAAGGACGGGGGTCTCCACTCGTTAATTCAATATAGAAATGGGGATAAGCATGTTTAGTGGTGGAGGGTCTCTTTCTAACCAATACTGGGCATGTGATAGGTAAATTCTCAAAGATGCTTCAGGGCTGAAGGGAAAGGCATTTTTTCTCCCCACTTTCATATTATCAGGATATTAGTGGATAGCGGGATATTAGGAGGTTGGGGGGCATGAGTTGGGAAGTTGACCCAATAAAATGAGGCATCCAGTGTGATTCTGAGAATTGACAATTTTGGAATTCTTCCTCAAATCTGTCCCATCTTCTCCATGCCCCCTGTCACTATGCCACTCAGGCCACTATCATCTCTTTCTGGGCTGCAGCAACAGCCTCTTAAGTCATCACTCTGATTCTACCCTTCCATTTTCAGGTGGTTCTCTTTACTGCATCCAAAGCAACCAAACTTAAAACTCATTAAGATCCTTCTCATTGCATTTAGGAAAAAGTTCAGAATCTTCACCTGACCATCTAGAGTCAGAATTACTTACCTTTTCAGTCTCAACTCTCATGCCTCCCCACCACCCCCCGTCCTTTTCTTCCCCCAGCTTTATTGAAAAATAATCCCACCTTGTTTTTGTACCATTTGGCCATTGAGGACATCTCTAATTTTTTCAAACAGGCCATGCTTTCTTTCATCCCAGGACCCTGGTGCATGCTGCTCCTTCTGTCTAGAGCGATCTTTCTTTCCTTGAACCTTATCCACTTCTGGCTCCAAGTAACCTGGGTGACTTTTACTTATCTTTCAGGGTTCTGTTTAAATAATAAATCCTGAAGGACTATTCTCCAGGCTAAGCTAGGTCTTACCACATGTGTACAGCAATTTTACTTCTCCTGGGCTCCCCTCATCACAGCCACGGTGATTAGTTTAAGGTCCATATATCTCACTAGACTGAAAGTCTCTGAGGGTAGATACCAATCTGTCTTATTCATGCATCTGGTAAATCATGAGGTGTGTAATATTTGTAAACTCCCTGGCTGGCTCACCATGGAGGCAACATCTGTGATATTTTGTAGTTATCTGTGAATTAGCCACTGGGTTGGACTTCTTCCTCAAAAACTTTTCTCTTGGTATATGTAGCTAGGGCTTGCTTGGGGAGTAATTACATTTATGGCAAAGTTGGCAAAATTATGTGTCTATGGCTCATTTTTTGATGAGACATGAAAAAATGGTTTCCCTAAAACGTTTCTACATTTTAGATTTCTTTGCCACAAAAAAAGCTAGATAAAAAAACAAAAGATACAGTCAAACTTGCTGTTTGGCATAGTGTAAGAAAACCCCCCCCCACTCCATTTAATTTACTGAATTTGTTCCTTAAAAAACAATCCCTGAATTCAGGCAATCCAGTTTGTGTGGACCCAGTGAGACAGGGATCAATATCTGGTTTCTGAGAGATGAGACTGTATGTACTGCAGATTCAAAACTAAAAATCCATATAGTCGGGTACAATTTAAGGCAGCCTCTGCAGGGCTGTAGGTCACAAAAAGAAGGAGCATTATGCCTGCACCAGCGTCTTGATTCTCTGTTGGAATGAAAAATGGAGGAGAAAGTGGCTTATTTCTGTATTTTCTTATAGTGAGAAGTTGAAGAAAAGGGAAGTTGTCAACGGAACAGTTTTTATTAAAACCAACCTGAACAGGAAATTAGTTTATTCATTCAGAGTCTTCCTGAATACCTGTTTTGTGTGTCACACAGTTACAACAGGACAGTGAAGACTACTTCTTGTGATCCAGCAGGGAGATGAGACAAGGCCACAGGGCTATCTCATTAGCAGGCAAGAGCAGGGAGCAAGCCAGGGCCTACAGGTGGGGCAGGAAGTAAAGAATATGGAATTCCATGCACTGGGTGATTGAGAAGGATCTCTAGGCAAGGGTGGTTCTGGGGTTGGTCTGGAAAGGATGATGGCATTAGGTAGAGAGCAAGGTATGTGTGGGGGGGTGTACTTCCTAGCAGGAGGAATTGTGTGAATAGACTCTTGGAGGGTGGAAGGCATATGGTAGGCCATATGAATGGGTACTAATTTTCCTTTTGGAAAATGTGGGTGCAGGCCCAGGCTGTTTCAGCTATGATCAATCTGCATTCCTCCAGGCCAACTGTAGATTGTCTGTACATTCTTGCTTGAATGATCTGACCCATGCAGCCATGTGAAATAGTGGTGAAGCTCACAATTCAGGCTTCTTTACTTGCCTTCTCAGTCCTTTGCTACCCACCACTCAAATCCCAGAAGTCTACTTTCTGTCAGTGTGGGAAGAACACTTACTTTTTTCCTTCTATAAAGGTGATCTGATTTTCTGCCCTTTATGAAAGTTTTTGTTTGTTTGTTTCCTAGAAGAGGAATAGTAGGGGTTTTGCAGGGAAAGAAGGTGACCAATCTATTGCAGGGAGTTTGAGGACTTACTATATGTAGCTAGGGTATGAATGATATAATTTAATCATTCCAATAACACTGTGTATCAGTACAGTTAACTTTATATGGGGGGGAATTGAGATCCAGAATTGTCACTCAAAGTCACAAAACTACAAAGGACGGAACTAGAACTTGAAACCAAATTCGCTTAATGCCAAAACCATGTGCCTGACACAAAGCTCTGTTTTGGGTGTGCCTTACCTCTTTCTTTAAATTTTTCTTCCAATTACTTAACTTTATATTTAGAGAATAACGTATACTCATTTTAGACAAGTTGGAAAGTATAGAAAAGTTTAAAAGAACAGGAAAAAATTCATTACTAAAAATGTATTCCCTAGAGGTCATTTTTTATTACAATATTGGCATACATTCCTCTTATGTCTTGTATAGCTTTTCAAGTAGTTGATTTTAGACTAGTTAATATAAATGCTTTCCTTAATGGTACAAAATAAGTATTTCCATGTACACTTAGTCAATCTGAATTTTAATAGCTACAAACATTTTATTACTTAGATGTGCCATAAATTTTAACCATTCACCTTTTATTGGAATTTTAGAGTGTGTCTGGTTTTTTTTTCACCACCATAAATAAAAATGAAATGAACATACACATGAAGATACAAAATGTGCATGCATTTTGATCTATAGTTCCGCCAGTTTCCTAGAAATGATACTACTGAGTCAAAAAGACATGAACAATTTTTAAAGGTTCTTGATGGGCATAACCAAAATGTACTTCAGGAGAGCTTCTTCAATTTACATTCCATAATTTTGTGGAAATTTTTTTGATAATCAGTTTTCCCATTCAGAGCACATCTATTATTAAAAAATTATATCTGTCACTATTATGATGTTCTTCCCATTGTCGCATTTTTGTTAAATTTTTTCCTTTATATTTGGTATTTTTCTTGATTTTGTGAGTGGGATTTTGCCCTTTTTATTTTAACTGCTGCATATTTCTTTTACCTCCCACTGTAGAATACTTATTAGAAAGGTTGACAGAGAAGAAAAGGAGGTCTATGGAATTATGCATTTAGAAGTGAGACCATGCAGGTTTCCTTCCCCAAAACCAAAATGGGAGAAGCCAAGGTCTGCTTTAGGCAGAGGGTAAGGAGCCAGTGGAGATGCTTGCAAAAAGGACTGATGATTCGCGACCACCATCTTTTAGGAATGGACAAAAGAAAAAATTGAAGCTGGGTGGTGGGAGGATTTACCATGGAGAAAAGGGAGGCTCCTTTTATCATGAGACTGGGAAGAAGGATGAATGCGAAGACAAAAAGAGGGCAGGGGATGGTAAAAAAGTGTGCCCTGGGAAATTCCTATCTCAGCCAAGTAGATCAGCTGCTGAGAGGGTCAAGGAGAGGTGGGGATTGGGAAAGAGAGAAGAGTGTACAGTACCACTTTGGTGCAGTGATCAGAGACATCACCAAGATGCCCTCATTTCAGCTTACTGAAACTCATATCAGATTGGAGCTTGCCCAGTGCCATCTACTGCTGAGGGTCTGACCCCATAGCCACCTACAACACAATTGATTTTAATGAAAATGGAGCATGGAGACTGAACACATGTTGGAAGCTTGCATCCAAATGCTGCCAGATATCTGGAAAGAAATAGAAAAATTCATGTAACCATGAGAATGCTTTAAATTATCAGATGTTAGGGAAGCTGAGCATAACTGAAATTTGTCATTTTACTTTTTCTTTCAGGGCTAATGATAGGGAAAAGAGGCTTCTTTATTTAAACCTGTCTGATCATGTTTCTTTCTGAGTTTTGCAAATCTTTTAATAAGGAAACAACTTATCAGTGTAAAAGCTTTCATTATTTGTGGTTAGTTCCAGCATTCAGCACCTCAATATTTAATCTGTATAATTCCTGTTAATGTTTTATTCATGCTCACCAGGGAGGTTATGAGGGCAATGTTAATTGCATAATTTTTCCTTTGTCTAAATAGGAACACTTCTGTTTATTTCTGACTTGAAGAAGAACTTGGTTTTTCTTTCTTCTCTCTCTCTCTTTTTTAGCTTTTCAGGTTGGGCTCATGTCTCAGAATTAAAATCTAGGGTCCATTAGGCGTCATTCATCTGTGAGATGAATTCTATAATCCATCTATTGATTCCATCGTGGCTGAACATTTGCAGGGTTTAGGCAAGCACTAGCTAGTGCTCTAAATAGGACTTACATTATTCCTTCAATATAGAATGAAAATGGAGGGAAATATCTTCATTTGAACAGCTTGGGGGAAAACGTTTCATATATTAAGAGCTGCTATATGTAATACATGTAGTTTTCTGATAAGTGAAATGAAAATAAGTATTCTCCATGATATTGATCCAATGGAATACATTTAATAATTCCAAGTCCATTTGCCTTTGAATGATGCCTTCTGGGATGGAGATATTTTTCAAGCCAGGGACATTTTATGATTATAAATATCAAGTAGACCTATTTTTTGTAGTGAGTTTGCTGGAAATTGTGAAAAACGTGTTGAGGGAAGATTGTAGCTCCATTACACCCTTGAAAAGAATCTTGACAGTTTCTGTCTCTGGTAATATCTGTACCTCAGGGTGTCTTATTTATATGGATACCTATTAGTAAGCTATCTACTAACCAAATATGTTTTCATTGCAAAATCCTCTGGCTTTTGCTTAGTTCATGTCTTTAGTTTTTCTATGCATTTTGCTTGAAGCCCATGCTATCTGTGGCATTGCTCTATTCTAACTTTATTACTCCTTTTTGAATAGTTTTTTTCTTAGTCTCCTTTGAAGGGTTCTTCTGTTCCTTAATGTGAGTGTTCGTTAGGGAACAGAGGTGGCATTCTGCCTTTGCCCTTTTTAATTCTCTGTCTTGGTGAGCTCCTTCATTTTCTTGGCCTCTCTCAACATCTCTATTTAGATACTGATCTCTGAGCTCCCATTCCATGCCTCTTGGGATTTCCACTTGGATTTTCAAACTCAACTTACCTAAAAGCTCTTGTTTTCCACAGAACGATATTCTCTCCTATGTTTCTCTTTCATTTATCCTTCTTTTGCTCACTTATGCCTCAAGCTTGAAGGCAACTTTGGCTTCTCTTTTTTCGTGATCCTTCCGTATTTAATCAGTCACTATTTGTTTTTGTTCTACCTCCATAAATTCTGTACAATCCCCACTCTCCTCTCTTTCTCTTACCACCTCTCAGAATCGGCTCTTAAGACTTCGTATTTGGATTGTTGCAGTAGCTGTAACATAATATATTGAGATAATAACCTTTACTTCACTGTTTATAGAATTTTTTATTTTCCCCATAGCAAGACAGCAACCTAATTTTTATGTTCTCTGCCTCTGGAAATTTTGTGAAGCGAAGTGAGTTTGGCAAAAAGAGAAGTTTCCAGATAACATCCAGCTGGGACATTGTTTGCACTAAGCTCATCGAGGAGAATTATTTTGGATCTCCAGAGGGGTGGGGGAGCTAGAGATGAATGACTGAAGGGAGGTAGAAATGGGCCAAGGTAAAGAGAAGTGAGGTTTTTTAGAGCATTCTTTTTGAGACAGGAAGAGTGTGGAGTTTGGTAAACTCCATAGAGTCAGAATCATCGCTTTTTTGCCTTTCAGTTGGGTTGCTGGGACTTCTGATGAGTAAAGTTGGGGTGATAGATGAGCCAAACCTTAAGAACTGTTTCTCTAGCACTAGCAGGCATTAAATGTTTCTGGTGCCCACTGTTCTCTGTCTTTTAGGAACATGCAGGCTTGGAGAGTGAGCTCATCAGTTGTATCAGGGCAGTCTGAAGACTGGAGAGTCCCTCCCTAAGTGCTTTGTATAGCATAACCTCCCCCCCGGGATTCTTGCTTGACTTTAGGGTGGGGGTATTAACTAGAATATAGGCTCAGCTCCTGTAAGCCAGAGACCCTAAGATCCAGAGGCTAAAACAATTTATAAATTTTTTGCCCTCTCTCTTGTAATAGTCTGGGAATAAATGAGCCGTTTGGGTCTGGTAAACTGCTCTGCACCCTAAGGGCATTTAGGATTCCATATTCCATACATCTTGGTACTTCCCCATCTCCTAGAACAGGTTGTTAAAATCTTATACCATGGCCCCTTTGGGAAATCTGATGACGTGTATGAACTGTGTATCAAAAAAATGATTTTAGGGGTGCCTGGGTGGCTCAGTTGGTTAAGTGTTTGATTCTTGTTTTCGGCTCAGGTCATGATCTCACAGTTGTGAGATCAAGCTCTGCGTCAGGCTCTGTGCTCAGTGGAGTCTGCTTCAGATTCTCTCTCCCTGTCCTTCTCCTTCCTGCTCATGCTGTCTGTCTGTTTCTCTCTTGATCTCAAATAAATATAAAAATCTTTAAAAAATGATTTTAATGCATAAAAATCAGGGAGATTATAAAGGATGTAAATCATAACAAAAAACCAATTGTTACAATAATAAAAAGACACATTTGTGATATACTGATGCATATGCTTCTTTACTGATTATTAACACTATCTGTTGGTGTGTTCAATATTTTAGTTTCAAAATAATAATGATGGACATAAATTGTTACTTCATGGTATCTATATAAACCTGGTGTGCTAGGAAAATATCTTTGGTTTCTGAGGGTGATGAGGTCACAGATACTGTGAACACTACTGTGGTTTATTGCCTACATTTGTAATGAGAAAAAAAACTGAATTTCAATTACAGGTTTCTGAAAATAAAGATGTAATTTCCCATCCCAGTTTTTGGACCCCCTGATTTCTATCCATGAGAATAGAATGCCTTAAATTATCAGATGTTAGGGAAGCCCCAGGCTAAGGATCTAGTTTTGGAGTGTTGAAGCTGGCTCACCTCCATGTCTATGCTCCAGCCTTAATAAAAGAAAAAAAGAGAGGTTCAGAGAAAGCAATCTTGTCTTTATGGAGATGAAGGTGTGTCCATCACTTCTCATAGTCCATTGAACCTTGTCTTATGGTTATACCTAGTTTCAAGAGAAACTGTGTTAGGGGGTCTGTAATCAGGTGGCTGTGTGCCTGGCTTAAAATTAAGGAGTTTTACTGCTAAACAGGTGAAAGAGGGAATAAATACTTAGTGCTTACTATAGGAATATAGGACTCCCAAAAGTATGCCTGAAATTCAATTTTCTACCAGCCAGGCTCAGAAGAGATTGTGTGATTTAGAGAGGATTATTGTGAGGATTAACTACAGTGTGTTGAAGTGGCTGGTAAAGAGTAAGTGCTCAATAAATATTCACTGAAGCTGACTTGCATGTGACCAGGGTCTGTTAGAGGAATAATACACAATGGGAGATAACATATTGGAGTTCCTGGGATGATAAAGAGTCAAAGATATTTATGTTTAAATTCATTCATTCATTTGTTCATTAAGAAATATTTATTGAGCTTTGAGCCAGACACTGTTGTAGTTGCCAGAAAAATGGCAGTGAGCATTATTAAGTTCTTGCTCTCAGAAATCTTTCATACTATGCAGGGAAAATAGAATAATAAATAGACAAACAAAATGTAGGTTGGGAGGGAGTTAAGATGGTGGAGGAGTAGGGGACCCCTTTTTCAGCCGGTCCCCTGAATCGAGCTGGATAGGTACCAGACCAGCCTGAACATCCACGGAATCAGCCTGAGATGCAGGAAGATACATCTGGATCTCTACAAATGAACGTCTCCAGCGCTGAGTATTGAGGTACGAAGCGGGGAGCCGTGAAACCACACACAGATATCGGAAGAAACGGAAGCGGGAGGGAGCCGCTGCGTTCAGGCGCTGGGAAGCAGTAGCCACCTGCACGGGGGAGTGGATGGACTCGCGGACTGGCACCTGCGAGAGAACAGACTGAGACCATGAGCCGGGAGCGTGTGCCACCAGACTTCTCACGGAACTCCAGTGTGCTCACTGGAACCAGACTGAGACTGGGAGCTCCGGGAGCGTGTGGGGGCGACTGGCAGCTGGCGGCTGGCGGCTGGCGGTGTTAGAAACACAAAGGACAGAGACGCGCCGGCCCTGGAAGTGAGGGCTGGGACACCGGTGTGGGGCGCACATCCTCAGACGCTGCAGGGTTGAGAAGCACCAACAGTAACAGAGTTAAAGTGGCCAGAACATCAGTGGAGAACGGGCCCGTGATCCCTCTGTTCTGAGGCAGGCTGAGATTCGGCCGCTGCTGCTCTGACTCTCAGAAGAGGCGCAGCAAACCGCCAGGGAAAGCCGCCAGAGAACAAAAGCCTGGAAATACCGGCTCACAGCATGCCCATCCCCATCCCGTCGCAGGGGACATGGGGACTCTACCCAAACAGGGTTGCCTGAGTATCTGTGCGGCAGGTCCCTCCCCCAGCAGGCAGGCTGAAAAATCAAGAAGCCCACATCCCGGGGCGCCTGGGTGGCGCAGTCCATAAGTGTCTGTCTTCGGCTCAGGGCGTGATCCTGGCGTTCCGGAATTGAGTCCCACATCGGGCTCCTCCGCTGGGAGCCTGCTTCTTCCTCTCCCACTCCCCTGCTTGTGTTCCCTCTCTCGCTGGCTGTCTCTCTGTCACATAAATAAATAAAATCTTAAAAAAAAAAAAAGCCCACATCCTTAAGATCCCTATAAAACAAGGGCGTATGGCTTGGGTCCTGGTCAATAATTTGGGCTCTGGACAACCCCGCAAATTCTCCTCATTAGAATGACGAGAAGGAGAAATCCCCCCCAGCAAAGAAAAGACAATGAGCCTGTGGCCTCTGCCACACAACTAATGGATATGGATATAGCCAAATTATCAGAAATGGAATTCAGAATAACAATAGTCAAGATGATGTGTAGACTTGAAAAAAGTATTAACAGAAATATTAATGAGAATATAGAATCTCTAAGGGCGGAAATGAGAGCGAATCTGGCAGAAATTAAAAATTCTATGAGCCAAATGCAGTCAAAACTAGAGGCTCTGATGGCCAGGGTGAATGAGGCAGAAGAATGTATCAGCGAATTGGAGGATGGGTTAGTAGAAGGAAAAGCTAAAATAGAATCTGGACTCAAAAAAATCCACGCTCAGGAATGTAGGTTACGGGAGATTACTGACTCAATGAAACGTTCCAATGTCAGATTCATCGGCATCCCCGAGGGGGTGGAGAAAAACCGAGAGATATTTGAACAAATTGTAGCTGAAAACTTCCCTAATCTAGCAAAGGAAACAAACATTCGTGTCCAAGAGACAGAGAGGACCCCTCCCAAACTCAACCACGACAAACCTACACCACGTCAAGTCATAGTGCAATTTGCAAATATTCCATCCAAAGATACAGTATTGAAAGCGGCCAGGGCAAAGAAATTTCTCACGTACCAAGGCAAAGGTATCAGAATTACGTCAGACCTGTCTACAGAGACCTGGAATGAGAGAAAGGCTTGGGGGGGCATTTTTAAAGCTCTTTCAGAGAAAAACATGCAGCCAAGGATCCTTTATCCAGCAAAGCTGTCATTCAGAATTGATGGAGAAATAAAGACCTTCCAGAATCGCCAGTGATTGACCAATTTCGTAACCACGAAACCAGCCCTACAGGAGATATTAAGGGGGGTTCTATAAAGGTAAAAAGGCTCCAAGAGTGATACAAAACAAAAAGTCACAATCTATAGAAGCAAAGACTTTACTGGCAACATGGCACCAGTAAAATCATCTCTCTCAATAATCAGTCTCAATGTAAATGGCCTAAATGCTCCCATACATTCAGACTGAAAGTAAAGGGATGGAATACCATCTTTCATGCCAATGGACCTCAAAAGAAAGCTGGAGTAGCAATTCTCATATCAGATAGNCATATTAGACAGATTGGATTTTAAACTAAAGACTATAGAGAGAGACACAGAAGGGCACTATATTATTCTTAAAGGATGTATGCAACAAGTGGATATGACAATTATAAATATATATGTCCCCAACAGGGGAGCAGCAAGATACACAAGCCAACTCTTATCCACAATAAAGAGACATACAGATAAAAATACACTAATAGTAGGAGACCTCAACACTCCACTATCAGCAATAGACAGATCACCTAAGCAAGAAATCAGCAAAGAAACAAGAGCTTTGAATGCCATACTCGACGAGTTGGACCTCATAGATATATATAGAACACTACACCCCAGAACCAAAGAATACTCATTCTATTCTAATGCCCATGGAACATTCTCAAGAATAGACCATGTTCTGGGTCACAAAACAGGTCTGAACCGATACCAAAAGACTGAGATTATTCCCTGCATATTCTCAGACCACAATACATTGAAACTGGAACTCAATCACAAGGAAAATTTTGGAAGAAACTCAAACACTTGGAAACTAAGAACCATCCTGCTTAAAAATGATTGGGTAAACCAGGGAATTAAAGAAGAGCTTAAGCAATTTATGGAAACCAATGAGAACGAAAACACATCAGTCCAAAACCTTTGGGACACTGCAAAGGTGGTCCTAAGGGAAAATACATAGCTACCCAAGCCTCACTCAAAAGAATAGAAAAATCTAAAGTGCAGTTTTTATATTCTCACCTCAAGAAGCTGAAGCAGCAACAGAGGGACAGGCCTAATCCATGCACGAGGAAGCAGCTGACCAAGATTAGAGCAGAAATCAATGAATTAGAAACCAGGAGTACAGTAGAGCAGATCAAAAGAACTAGAAGCTGGTTCTTTGAGAGAATCAATAAAATTGACAGACCGTTGGCAAGATTTATCCAAAAGAATAGAGAAAGGACCCAAATTAATAAAATTATGAATGAAAAGGGAGAGGTCACAACCAACACCAATGAAATTGGAAGGATTATTAGAAACTTTTATCAGCAGCTATATGCCAATCAATTAAGCAACCTGAACGAGATGGAGGACTTCCTGGAAACCTATAAACTACCAAGACTGAATCAGGAAGAAATTGATTTTTTAAACAG
>NC_048222.1:53298329-53364426 GCF_002007445.2 Ailuropoda melanoleuca | reverse complement strand
CTGGGAAAGTTGGACAGCTACATGCAAAAGAATGAAACTTGACCACTCTCTCACACCATACACAAAGATAAGCTGCCAATGGATGAAAGACCTCGATGCGAGACAGGAATCCATCAAAATCCTAGAGGAGAACATAGGCAGCAACCTCTACAACATCGGCCAAAGCAACCTTTTTCACGACACATCTCCAAAGGCAAGAGAAACAAAAGATAAAATGAACTTATGGGACTTCATCAAGATAAAAAGCTTCTGCACAGCCAAGGAAACAGTCAAACAAACTAAGAGGCAGCCCACAGAATGGGAGAATATATTTGCAAATGAGGCTACAGATAAAAGACTGGTATCCAAGATCTACAAAGAACTTCTCAAACTCAATACGTG
The DNA here is from genome assembly GCF_002007445.2 of Ailuropoda melanoleuca. Lineage (NCBI taxonomy): Eukaryota > Metazoa > Chordata > Mammalia > Carnivora > Ursidae > Ailuropoda > Ailuropoda melanoleuca. The sequence goes on along the minus strand of NC_048222.1, from coordinate 53,364,045 downwards.
AGGAACAAATAAATCATAAAATGGGCAGAAGATATGAACAGACAGTTTTCCAATGATGACATACAAATGGCTAAGAGACACATGAAAAAATGTTCACAATCATTAGCCATCAGGGAAATTCAAATCAAAACTACACCAAGATACCACCGTACGCCAGTTAGAATGGCAAAAATTGACAAGGCAAGAAACAACAATTGTTGGAGAGGATGTGGAGAAAGGGGATCCCTCCTACATTTTTGGTGGGAATGCGAGTTGGTACAGCCACTCTGGAAAACAGTGTGGAGGTCCCTTAAAAAGTTAAAAATTGAGCTACCCTATGACCCAGCCATTGCACTACTGGGTATTTACCCCAAAGATACAGACGTAGTGAAGAGAAGGGCCACATGCGCCCCAATGTTCATAGCAGCATTGTCCACAATAGCCAAATTGTGGAAAGAAATGAGATGTCCTTCAACAGATAACTGGATTAAGAAGTTGTGGTTCATATATACAATGGAATATTGCTCAGCTATCAGAATGAGTGAGTTCTCAACATTTGCTGCAAACATGGACGGCACTGGAGGAGATAATGCTAAGTGAAATAAGTCAAGCAGAGAAAGACAAATATCATATGATTTCTCTCATCCATGGAGCATAAGAACTAGGAAGATTGGTAGGGGAAGAAAGGGATAAAGAAAGGGGGGAAATAAGAAGGGGGAATGAAGCATGAGAGACTGTGGACTCTGAGAAACAAACTGAGGGCTTCAGAGGGGAGGGGTTGGGGGAATGGGATGGACTGGACTGGTGATGGGTACTGAGGAGGGCACATGTTGCGTGGTGCACTGGGTGTTATACGCAACTAATGAAGCATCGAGCTTTACATCGGAAACTGGGGATATACTGTATGGTGACTAACATAATATAATAAAAAAATTAAAAAAATATAGGTTGGGGGCAAGGGATATGAAAAGAGATGGGGTAAAGTTTATCGTCGAATGCTGTGATAGGCAGAATTAAAAGATGCTCTCCAAGATACCTGCTCCTGGTTACACTCTCTGTATAATCACCCTCATCTACTCCCCCAATTTAAATGTGAATGTGACCTGTGAATAGAACGGAATGTGAATTTTATGATTAGGTTATTTTTTATGGCAAAGGTAGGGAGATTTGGAAAATGTAATTAAGTTCCCAAATCAGCTGATTCTAAGCTACTCAGAAAGGACATTATCCAAGATGGACCTCACTTAGTCAGGTAAAAGCCCTTAAAAGAGGAACTGGGCTCTACCTGAGGTGAGAGAGAAATTCTTTTGCTAGTTTTTTGAACTGTGTATGGAAGGAAATACATGGCAATGACCTGAGGGCAGCCCCTACAAGCTGAGAGCAGTCTCCTTCAGCTACTAAGGAAATAGGAAACTCAGTCACAAGACTACAAGGAAAATGAATTCTGCCAAAAACATGAATGAATTTGGAAGTGGATTTTTCCCCAGTCAAGCTTTCTGATGAGAATGTAGCCTACCCAACTCCTTGTCTGCAGCCTTGAGAGAATAAGCTGTGCCCAGATTCCTGTCTCAAGAAACTGTGAGAAAGTAAATGCTCGTTGTTTTTAGCCACTTAGTTTGTGGTGATTTGTTGCATAGTATAAAAAACAAATACAAATACTATTTTAAATGGAATGGTGAAGAAAGGCCTCTCTGATAAGGTGAGTTGAAATGGAGACTTGAAGGAAGTGAGAAGCAAACTATAAGGGTATCTGGGGGCAATAGCAGAGGAATGACCATTCTTGCTGGTCTGTGGAGAAGAACCCAGAGATGGGCACAAGTGGAGGAGGAGCAAGCACTAGTTAAGTTGGAAGAAGGTGGACACTTGGACTAGGGATTTGTAGCAGGCATTAGATTATGGACATATTTCAAAGATAGGGACTACAAAATTTGCTAAAGGATTAGATAGGGAGTGCGAGAGGTAGAGGATTGGAAGGCAAGCTCCAGGATGCAGTTGCTATTTACCGAGCTGAGAAGACTGGGGTAGGGAGAAGCAGGTTTTAGTGACCAGTCAAGAGTTTGGTTTTAGATATGTGAAATTTGAGATGCCATCCAAATGAATTTGTCAAGGGCAGGTGTATGTATATGTAAATCTGGAGTTCAGAAGACGGGTTGGGATGCAGATAAAAATAGAAAGTAGCAGCATATAGATGTTATTTAAACTATGAGACTAGAAGAGATAACCCAAGATACAAAAGTCATACAATATTGGGCCTGAAAGTCACCTTAAGAGATTATTTTTCAGATGAAGAAACTCTAGCCCAGAGAGATAAAGTGACATTAGATCTGTACCTAAAGGCACAGAACCAGTTAGTAGCGAAGCTTAACTAAAACCCAGGCTTCTTGATTCCCAGCTCAGATTATTTTTACCAAGGATCACAGATTACTTTTCTTTTGCTTCCCTGGAGTATTTCCTATACTTGGGAAAGAGCCTTACAAAGTCAACAATTCTTGGCTCTTCTCCTTCATGAGGTTGCAAGTCCCACATACAGATCTCTGAGGCATCCTCCCCCACCTTGTGTGTCACCCCATAAGATGCTGATTAGATTTGATGGCTGTGGGAGGCTGGGGCTCATGTAACAAACGAAAATGTATGCTGTGATGTCTATAAACCTCACCCCATCAAATTAATAATGAAAAGCCTCCCATCAAAGCCCTTCTTGTGCTCAATAGCCTGTGGCACATTTGGACTCATCAATAGATGTTCTACAATATTACAACTTGTTTAAATCTTGGTAAAGTAGTGTTATGTACTATTGTTATTGACTTCCTTTTTCTAATTACCACCCAAAGGTGACGGATGATATAGCTCTAATGACCACATTCTTGGAGAGTGAGTGGCTTTGGGTCTCAACTCATTGTGTCTTAGCTGTTCTGAAGGAGGAAACACCCCCTGCTGAAAGCAGATCAGCTTTAGCAAGGCCATCATATTGAGGCCCAGGTAATGTTTGAGACCATTCACAGAGGAATTTCTGTGACTGGTTTGAAACCAGAGATTTTGGAGTATCTATGTAAATTTAAGACATGGTAATTGCAGGAATCAGCTTCTGTGACAGCGCATCACTCAGGTGGGCAGAAAACATAACTTTTTTCTTTTTCTTTTTTTTTTTTTCTTGTAACTCAACTTACATTTCTATTTTGAGCCTCCATTTTGCTGGGTTAGCAGAAACATAATCTTCCCCTTCCCCTTTCTTGTAGTGGAAATCTAAGTTTTGGGGGAACATGTATTATGTGGTACCCAAGCATGGCAGAATGGCCTGTGGACTTTGACATTGTTGAATACATTTGCCTACTGAGAGACTCATTTTTTCATCTGGTCTTCTGATATTGGTTCCCACATAGTGCTGATGAGATTTTCCTTTTTCCTTTCATGGCTCCTTCAAGCCTACTGGCTCTCTGTTACTCCTGTGTGTGGTCATTATTCTATCCTTTCCTACTCTTCTGGAACATTGAGATCTCTTTGGGGATCCCTAAGGTGCCTGATGCATGGACTCACTGTGCTTCCTCCCTTTTCTGTTGCTGGAGCTCTGCTAGGGCCCTCACTTCTGGTAAGGACCAACATTAAATTTCATCACTTTCTGTCCTCTGGGGAAATCTTTTATGGCCTCTCCCAGAAGCCTCACACTGCCCAGATCCCACTTCTCTCCAACAATTTTTTTTTTTAAATGACCAAAGTCCTTTCCAATTCCTTCAGAGTTTGGGTTTTGGAGTGTAGAGCTAAGAAGACCTCCCCCCCCACCAAATTTACCCTAAGAAAATAAGCACAGAACAGTTAATTACTTGTTTTTGTAGAGGGGATGATGGTATGAGGAAAGAAAAATGGGAAAGGACCGGAAGATATGAAAGTGATTTCATTCACTTAAAAGCAATCATACCACAACAGGATACTACTGGGCGCTAGACTTGCTTTTCCCCTTCTATGTCCCCGGCCAGCATTCTAATATTTGAATATCACTTCCTGTGCTGGATGGTAAAGACCATGGTTAGTCACCTCGAAGTAGACAAAAGTTTTTCAAAAATATAGTGCCTCTTGAGAATTTTTTTTTAAAGATTTTATTTATTTATTTGACAGAGACAGAGACAGCCAGCGAGAGAGGGAACACAAGCAGGGGGAGTGGGAGAGGAAGAAGCAGGCTCATAGCGGAGGAGCCTGATGTGGGGCTCGATCCCATAACGCCAGGAATCACGCCCTGAGCCAAAGGCAGACGCTTAACTGCTGTGCCACCCAGGCACCCCTACCTCTTGAGAATTTTAAAAAAATTCTTTCATTCTATGTTTGTAAATTAGTAATTTGGTAATGATTGAGCGGATTAAGTGATGGCTTCTTTTCCTGAATTCCAGTCATGCTTTATTCCCTACTTTCTTCACTTCTTTTGCGAGAGAATTGAGTTCTTGACCAGCAGAACCTGTTTATGATTTATCTCTGTATATCCAGCATAATGTGTACTACATAATAAGTACTCAATAAATTTTTGAATGATCAATTACTTGGGTCCCAAGAAAAGAAAATGTGGGAATTAAGTTCATTGACGTAGAGGGCTTTGGTTTTAGAGGTGTCATTCGTTCAATAATTTTATTTACTATTTATCAAATATTTATGGAACACCCTTAATGTTTTAGGACCTGTGGTATATCCTTGAGATAAAAAAATTAGCAAGGTGTGTCTTTGAGGCGTTCATTTTCATGGAATTGACCTGTATCTTAACTGACCTTATCAGCTACGCAGAATCTGTTATATGCATGTAACTTACTTTAACATGTATTCTCTAGGCACTTGCTTCTAATCTTTAGCTATGTTCAAACAATGCTGCAATGAATAACTATATGTAAACATCATTAATACAAATGCATGTATGTATGTAGGGTAACTTGATAAGTTGCTCTTTGTAGAATACCCCCATCAGTAATATATGATAATTTACATCTGTTTTTAAATGTCTTAACTTTGGTTTCTACCGGCCATCATGTTAGGCTCTTTAATTTATCCGAAGATTTGATAACATCTTTCCCTTCCATTCTCAAGCCTCATAATGAACAAAAACATTAAATTCTATAGATTGGGTCATCATTTCCCTACATGTATTTTGTGGAGCACTAGACCTAGAAGATATTATAGAGTCTAGTGGTCACATAAATACCACATACCATGTCTGCTTCTTGCAGAGTTACAAAGCATTATAGAACAATAAAAAAAAAAAAACTTGTTTAACTGTGTTTAATTCCAATGTTTCCCAAACTAATTTGGGAATCACTTTTAAAAATTATTAATATCTCTTATAATATGTACACAACACACACACACACACACACATATTGAGAAGACTTGGAAGGAATATTGACATTGATGCCCTACTAAAAAACTCCTCACACATTTTCAGAAAGGACTCTTACTCTTTTCTTAAGGTAATTTCCAGGGTTCTGACGGATGAAGAGTTCTCATTTCCTTGCTTTGAGCAGTCCTGTTTCACTTGTAGACATACTCATGATTTCCTGGTTTGTGGCCACCCAATTGGTACTGATAGATATCTCCAGTGTGGATAAACTAGGAATGGCCCATTCCATCTCCCAGATTGAGAACTGGTCACTGTTGTGTTTTCTTCTAATGAGACTCTATTTAAAATTATGGAAACCTAATAGTGGAATAAAACGAAACTGAACAAGCAAACCTAGTTTCACAGTACAGTAATTTATAGGATGTTTTATAAAAATGGTTTTGTCCTCTCATAAGTTTGAGAAATGCTGTATAGTATATACCATTTTTGGAGAGTCACAATGTATTAAAAACTGAGAAATGTTGCAATAAATTAATGTTATTTAAGTTAGTATTTTCTAAATGTATTGTAAATAAGTCTCTGTCATGTTAAAATTTGATTGGACTGAGGTTCTACAGAATATGCTGGAGGAAATACTGACTAAACTATCTCATATTTCAGGGATAAGATAAAAACTCAAGGAAGTGAAGCTACTTACTCAATTTTATCAAACTCAATTTTCATTACTTTAAATTCAGTTCTGCCTGTTATCTTTTATCTTTTATCTTTTTGTTTCATTAAAAAAATCCCCAAAACCCTGTGCTATGAAAAAATATGTCAAAGAGGTTAGAAGAAAGCCAAATTTAAACACCTAGGCTGTCTGATATTTACTACTGAATTGCCTAAATAATTGTGTAATCAAGGATGTACTCCTAAATGTCATCATTTTAAATTTATTTTAATCCAATTGGCTTTCAACCAAAGTTTAGTTTTTATTTAATTAATTAATTTATTTTAAAAAAGATTTGTTTATTTTAGAGAGAGGGAGCATGAACAGGAGAGGGAGAGGGACAGAGAGAATCTTAAGCACACTCTGCACTGTGTGTGGAGCCAGACATGGGGCTGGATCTCATGACCCTGAGATCATGACCTGAGTTGAAACCAAGAGTCAGATACTTAACTGACTGAGCCACCCAGGTGCTCCAAACAAAGTTTAATTTTTAATAGTTTCACTGTATGTATTTGCTTTTTAGGTTTAAGACCCATTATTTCAGACAATGACCATCTTCTTATTTGCTCTTTTCATAGATGCTGGCTTTGCATGTTACTTGAAATTTGATTTAAGTTTATACTGATTCCACCTCTATTTAAAAAATTTTCTTGGTCTTAAGTTCCACTGAACTTCTGCTCTAACATTTGTAGGAGAAATAAAACTGCCCAGTTTCTTCTATCATGTCTTTCTGTCCAAATATTCATCCTATACTTCATCCACCGACAGAATTTATGAACACAGGTGCTAGGCATTGAACTAAGTGTCACAGCTGACACAAGGGCAAATAAACATGGGTTCTGACCCAGCTCATTTGGCGTCTAGCTGAGAAGGGAATCTGTCTGGCTGAGGCTTTGCGTGGTAAAGGACCAAGGCTCCTGTGTATGGTTGCATAGAGAGGGCCTGCACAACTGCAGGGGACACCATCTACACAGATGATGACATGGTGGTTGTGCCACATATGTATGATGCTATGGAGCTGTGCCAAACACGGGCCCTGTACGAGGGACCTGTGCTAGAACTTTATTTTAGCACCTATCTGTTGCAGTTTTCAGTTTAGCTCCAAGAAATCATTTGTGGGTGAAGTTAGTGTGGGAGAAATGGCTTCTGTTCTGAACAATAGAATTCTGCACATCCTGGAGGGGTCACCTTATTTTAAGGTAATTCTGAGCTGAAGAGGTACACTGGCTTCAGAGCCAGTTTGAATATGACTGAAACGTTGAATTTCACCTGTGACTTTGCTCCACCTGTGAACACTTTGGACAGTGAGCCAGGGAGTGCAAAAACTTGTTCTGGACTGGAATCAACTTGGCAAATGAAATAGGAAAAATTCACAGCTTGAAGTCAATAACAGATGAAGCCAGAAAATTCCCAAATATTGGGAAGTTCAGACATATGCTTCTAGACAATAACCCATGGTTTAAAGAAGAAATCATGATGGAAATTTGAAACACTTTGAACTGAATGACTTTGGAAATTTTGCTTATCAAAAGTTGTGGGATATAGCCAAAGCTTTGCTTATTGGGAAATTTATAGCTTTATGTTAATATGTTAGAAAAGGTGGGAGGCTGAAATCAATGAGCTAAGCACCCATCCTAAGAAGTTTGGAAAGAATAGCAAATTAGACCAAAGAAAGCAGAAGAAATGACATTATTAAAGATAAGAGTAGAAAGTAATGAAGAGGAAAACAAAAAACAAACATGCAATGGAGAGGATCAAGATGGGTAACAGTTGGTTTCAGAAGAGGCTAATAAAACTGAAAGTTCCTAGTGTAGAAATGGTGGGGTGTGAGAGAGAGAGGGAGAGGGAGGAAAGAGGAGAGAGAGAGAGGAAGAGGGAGGGAGAGGAAAAGGGAAAGGGAGAGAGGGGGAGGGAGAAGAAAACCAATGTTAAGAATAAAAAGTGATTATCTGAGGTCCTACAGATACTAAAATAATAGAAGATCTTATGAATAACATTATAACAATACATTTTAAAAATTAAGTGAAATGGACCCATTCTTAAAGAAATGAAATTTATTTAAAAAGATACCAGAAGAAAGGGAAAATATGGATAGTTTTTTAACTATTAAGGGAATCAAATGCATAATTAAAACTTTCACCATGAAGAAAACTCCAGATCATTTAGTCAGTAAATTATATCAAACCTTTAGGAACAAAATAACCCTAGTTTTACACCAAAGAGAGAATATGCCTGACACATTTTTAAAGGTGAGCATAAGGCCTATCTCAGTCATGGATAAAAATTTAAGAGAGCCTAATCAAAATATTAGCAAACTAAACCCAGAAATATATAAAAAGGAATGAAAGATTGGTTTAGCATCTGAAATCAATATAATTCACTTAGAATAAAAAAAGTGATCATTTCAATACATTCAGAAATTACATCTGATAAAATTTAATATTGGTTCATAATAAAAGCTTAGCAAATTGGAAATAGAGGAAGACTTCCTTAACATTATCAAGGATAGCTATAAAAAAATCTATACTTCATGGTTAGAAGCTCTCCCTTTGAGAAGGAATAATATAAAGATCCCCAGTATCACAACTTCTCCTCAGTATTGTAGTGAAAATGCTATCCAGTGCAAAAAGCCAGGAAAAACAAGGACAAAAAGGTGAATAGATTGGGAAGGGGGAAATAAAGGTGTTATTCAAAGGTACAAAAATGTAAGGTAAATATTGAAAAATCAATTGTATGTTTGTATATACCTGCAATAAACAGCTAGAAAATAAACAAAAATATATTATACATGATGCATCAAAAATGTGAATTATCTAGGGACAAATCTGGGAAATGATGTATAAGACATCTATGCAGAAAACTATAAGACATACTGATAAAAATTAAAAAGAAGACATAAATAAAAGAAAGGAAAAACCATGTATATAGATTTGAAGACTCAATATAAATAAAGATGTTAATGCTCCCCAAACTGATCTCAGTGTAATCCCAAATAAAAACACCATTCCCAATAAAAAGTCTATTTTTTTGGTGGAAATGAACAAGTTGATTTAAAATTTATGAAAATCTAAAGGGTCAAGAGTAGTCAAGGCACTCTTGAAGAAGAACGAGTCAGAAGTTAATGTTTAATAAGCACATAGAGTGGTGGGATATAATAGTTCGGAAATAGACCACACATATATGAACACTTAATTTGTCACAAAGGTGGTACTCCAAAATAGTTCAGAAGCTTAATTTTATCTTTAAATTATGGTGGAACAGATGAATAAAAGAAGACATGGAAAGAAGGAAACTTGACCCTTACATCCTGCCATATGCAAAAGTCAGTTCCTGGTAGAATGTAAATGTGGGTGTAACAGGTAAAATAGTAACACTGAAGAAGATAACATAGGAGAATATCTTTATGGTGGAGGGTAGGAAAAGCACTGACTATAAAAGAGAAAGAAAAAATGGCTAGATTAAAATTCAAAACTCCTTTTCATTATAAGAGAGTGAAAGGCAAGAAGGTATTTGTAACAAAAATGAAAGACATATTCAAAACATAAGGAAAAAAAACCCCAGAAATTTAAAAACAACCTAAAAAACATATAAATAAGAGACTTGAACAGACACTCTATAAAATATAAAATTCAAATGGCTAAAATATATGTGAAATTTCCTTAATTTCCTTAGTAGTCAAGAAAATGCAAATTAAAACCATAAGAAGATACTACTAATCATCTTACCAAATGGCTAAAATTAATAGGACTGACAAATGCCTAGTGTTGAGGATATGGAGCAAGGGAGTCATTTAGAAGTGTATATTGGTATGGTCACTTTGAGAAACAGTTTGCTGTTATCTATTAAAGTTGAAGAACATGTATTCTATTAACGCAGAAATTACAGTCCTAATGTGAGCACATGTGCATTAGGAGACATTGATGAGAATGTTCATAGTAGCATTCTCCAATGGCCCAAATTGAAAAACACCAAAATGTCTTATCTAGAATAGATACGTAAATTGTAGTATATTCATACAATGAAATTTTATACATCAGTAAAAATAAATGAACTATATATAAATGGAACAGCACGGATGCCTTTTACAAGTATAATGCTGAATGAGTGATGTTGAATTTGAAAGCATACCTGCATTGTGACTCCATTTATGCAGAGTTCAAAAAAGCAGACAAGTGTGGGCTGTGGTGTTTGATGAAGTATTTTTTGGTGGTGAGACTTTGTAAGCAGGGATTATCATGGAAATCAGATAGAGGTTGCTTTTGAGGAGCTCTAAGTGTTGGTGATTGGGGGAGGGGGCTTTTGGGATTCTGGCAGCATTCTGTTTCTTGACTGGGGCAGTGGCTGTCATAATTCACTGTCATAATTCATTGAGATATGCATTTCTAATTTTGTGTACTTTCCTGAAAATGATTAAAAAAGAAAATAAAACAATATGCATATATCCTTTTATCCAGCATTTCCATTTTTAGTTACTTATTTCATAGGTACAATAATGTTGTGAGTGAAAGGAAGTGTGTGTTAGGATATTCTTCACGATATTGTACTATCAAAAGATTAGAATCAACTGAAATGTTCTTTAAGAGACAAGTTAAACAATTTATGAAAGATTCATACAGTAAAATACAAAACAACTATTAAAAAAGGATGATACAGCGGCGCCTGGGTGGCCCATTCGGTTAAGCGTCTGCCTTGGGCTCGGGTCATTATCTCAGGGTCCTGGGATCCAGCCCTGCATTGGGCTTCCTGCTCAGGGGGAGCCTGCTTCTCCCTCTCCCTCTACTGCTCCCCCTGCTTGTGCTCTCTCTCTCTTTCTGTCAAATAAATAAAAAAAATCTTTAAAAAAATGATGCATCATAATATATACTTACCTGAAAAGTTCTTCCAAGCCAAGGAAATGGAAGAACAGGGTTCAGAATAGTATATAGAGTTTGCAACATTTGTGTGTAGGAAAAATGCACAGGGTGTTTCTAAAAGTAGTAATAGTGATTTCCTTTTGAGAGAATTATGTGGCTAGAAGACAGGGAGGGAAGAAGAATTTCTTTTCAATGAATATGCCTTTATATACTTTTTGAGTTTTGTAGTATATGTTTGTATTCCTTAGTCTCAAACTTTTTTTAAAAAAGTTTATTTTTTTGAGAGGGAGAGGGAGAGAGCAAGCAAGCAAGTGGGGGGAGGGGCAGAGGAAGAGGGAGAGAAGCAGACCCCACACTGAGTGGGGAGCCAGAGGTGGAGCTCCATGCAGGGCTCAATCCCACGACCTTGAGATCATGACCTGAACCGAAATCAAGGGCCTGGCATTTAACTGTCTGAGCCACCCAGGCACCCCTCAAGCTTAAAAATAAAATACCGGAAAAATAAACAAGAATCTCCCCATAGGCTGGTAGTTTTACAGATGTAAAAACGTACTTAGAAGTCTAAGAGACTTGTTTGAGATCATTCAGCTGATAGGGAGTAGAGCTGGAGTTTGGTCCCAGCCTATGTGAAAGCCTATGTGAAAGGAGATTCAGCCTATTAATAAATAAATAAATACATATAGGAGCTTGCTGGCTTGCTTAGCTTAGTGTGGGCCATTTTGGAAATCTGTAATGAACCAACAATGCTAAATTACATTTAAAGTTATTATGTATTTTTGCTGGGTGTTGTATATAAGTGATGAATCACTGAATTCTACTCCTGAAACCAATATCGCACTGTATGCTAACTAACTAGAATTTAAATAAAAATTTGAAGAAAAGGGACACCTGGGTGGCTCAGTCAGTTAAGCGTCTGTCTGCCTCCGGTGAGGCAGGATCCCAGGATCCTGGGGTCAAGTCCCTCATCATTCTCCCTGTTCAGTGGGGAGCCTGCTTCTCTCTCTGCCTGCCGCTCCTCCTGCTTAAGCGCTCTCTCTCTCTCTGACAAATAAAAAAAAAATTTGAAGAAAAAAAGTTATTATGTGTTTTTATAGTTCTAAATTCTACCTCTGAAACTAATAATATAGTATATGTTAATTATATTGAATTTAAATAAAAAAAACTGCCTGGTGATAGTTGCTAAGTAAAACAAAATGGAAATAGGGTAGACATTTAGAAATTAAGGTTTCCTACAGAAAATTCTAATACTACTAACTTCTCTTAGTTTTCTAACTTCTTGACAAATTGGGCCAAGTTGTTGGATAGTGGTTTGACTATATTTTACTATACGGACATATAATTTTTTAAATGTTACAACGATTCTATGTCTTTGATGAAACTTAACATGCTCTGCTCCACACCTTATGCTTTGTTTCATTTATAACATATGTCAGAGCCTGTCTCCTACATCTTCCACTAGCTGGTATCAAATTCTAGCCATTCTGCTTTTTTTTTTTTTTTCAAATTTTTTATTATGTTATGTTAGTCACCATACAGTACATCCTTAGTTTTTGATGTAGTGTTCCATGATTCATTGTTTGTGTAAAATACCCTGTGCTCCATGCAATATGTGCCCTCTTTAACACCCATCACTGGGCTAGCCCATCCCCCAGCCATTCTGCTTTTAAGATGTTATTTGGATATTTCTCACTCTCTACCTCCTCTTCTAATCCAAGCCTTCTGAATATTTAATCTGGACTATTGTATCAATGTTTTCACTGAGTTTTATTCATTTATTTATCTTTATTCATTTATTTACTCCATGTTTATTGAGTACTTACTATGAACCAGATCTTGGTATATAATGATTAATAAAGCATGGTCCCTTTTCTCAAGGATCTTGTGATTAACTGAAGAAGAAACATGAAAACAGAAAATCATAGCATAATATGAAAAGAGCTTCAGTGGAAGTATGTACAAGACGTTATGGGAGCCCAGAAGGGGTAATGAAGAGTTGAAGGTGGGAGTCAGGGAACAGTGCACAGAGGAAGTGATGTTTGAATGGAATCTGTGAAGAGGGAGAGAGAACTCTTCATTGGATGGGCAAGAATAATTGCAATTTAGGGAGAAGAAATAACTTGAGTAAATTCAGGGAGATGTGAAAGGACCTCTTCTCTATTCATTATGTGTGATACATGGCATACAGCTGTTCAAGTTATTTTGTAAAAAGAGACATTAGTTATGAGATCTGCTGTTAAAACTTTCAATGACTCACCAGTTTCTTCAAAACACAGGAAATATTCTACGGTCTTAAAGCACACTTTCTAGTTTTCCTTCATACAACTTTGCATTCCTTCTTACAATGGGCTACATCAATTTGGTTAAGTAGGTATCATATTTCCACAACTCTATCTGTATGGTCTCTTATTAGAGTTGTTCAAAAGAACTTGAGTGAACTTTGGGAGGTAGGAGAGAAGCCGCAATTATGACTTGTGGCAGTTTGTCATGGTCATATACAGAGCCTGGTGCATTCTGCTGGTCCTTGCTCTCCTCCACCCTATGTCTAGTTCATCTTACCAATTGCTGCCCAGCTGACTAATAATGATTTCAAGCCTACTATCAGACTCCTGACTGTGCATGTGTGGAAGCGTTGACTCTTTAAAAAACAATAGATTGGGGTGCCTGGGTGACCCAGTTGGTTAAGCATCTGCCTTGGCTCAGGTCCTGATCCTGGGGTCTGGGATTGGGCCCCAAGTTGGGCTCCCTGCTCATCAGGGGGTCTGCTTCTCCCTCTGCCTCTCCACTTGCTTGTGCTCTCTTTCTCTCTCAAATAAATAAATAAAATCTTTTTAAAAAGGCAGTGTATTGCTCTAGACCTCTCCACAATTTTCTCGCTGTGGTTTCATTTTCATGGCTGCCTGGATTGGTTTCTTGTATTTCCCTGCAGGCTTTGGTCTGTCCTCTGTTGCCAGTGTTCCAGATGGAGTGCTTAATGACCTTTCCTCTGACCTCCTGACTGCCCTCACTAGACTTACTTCCTCAATTCTTCCCGTATTTGTGTAAAGTCTGATTCCTAAAATAAATCACATATTCCTATAATACTCTTGGTGGCTGTGAACCCTGACTGATAAGGAAGATTTCTTAAATAGACACAAACTTCAACAAGAATACTTCCTTCTTCTGCGCCTGTTTCTAGCATGACAGTCTTGTGTGTTCTCAAGGTTTGATTTAAATGTGTCTTCCATTGTGAAAACTTCTAGAACTTCCCTTCTTGCTGGTTTTACATGAACAGTGGTCCTGAAACACTTTGGACACTTTTTCTTTATTGATCACTGTGGACACTTTTTCTTTATTTACCACATGTATTATGGTTTGGTGTTTGTTAATCTGTTCCCACCACTAGATTGTGAGCTGCTTAAGGTCAAGAGGAATATGTCTTGCTCTCTTTCCTATTCTTCCCTGTTCCTCCACCTCCTGCCTCATACAGTGCTGTTCACAGTTCCAGTAACCAATCTGAACTTACTGCCTTGCATATACAACATAGGTTTGCTTCCAAATCCATAAGGATTAGGTTACTGAAAGACCCCAGCTAGGAAGACTCATGGCTGAGAATCAGATGATTTTTAACTTTTTTGAGGAACCTCCATACTGTTTTCCAGAATGGCTGTACCAGTTCACATTCCCACCAACAGTGTAAGAGGGTTCTTAACTAACTTGAATTTAAATTTAAAAAAAAAAAAAAGAGGGAGGATCAGATGATTTTATAGCCAAAAGAGTTGGGGAACTGAGAAAATGTATGGGGACACAAAAATCATTTTAACTATCTTATGAGATGAAAATAAGTATAATTTAAACCACAAATTTAAGCCACATTTGTAATTTTACATTTTCTAGTAGCCGAGTTTAAAAAATTAAAAGTAATGAGTGAAAATAATTTTCATATTTTATTTAACCCCAAACATTCAAGATATTTACAATTTTGACACATAACCAATAAGAAGACTATTGATGAGAGAATAAATATTGCAGTAAAATTAACACAATAAGGAGAACACCAATGACATATTATTGTTTATTAGTTGTTTATGAAAGTTATATCATAGTTAATTTCTGTTTGCCAGTTTTTGGTTACTGCAAAATATTGTAGGATTTCCTCCACCTTTGTTTTAACACTTTAAAAAAATGAATTCATCTCTTTCCTCTTTTTTCCAGATAACATGCATGTTGAAAGGGCTTTTCTTTGTGTCTTCCCACAATTCAAACACTTTATATGCTTTCCAGTGTAATGGCTTAGAGTTGTTGCCTCTTGTTTCAGGTCCTATTCATGTGCACAAATGCAGAGTGACTTGGATGCTAAAGACAGAAATAAAGAGGGAGAGAGAGAGAGAGTAAAACTAACAAACAAGCAAACCCTAAGCCTTTGGGAAAATTTTATTTAACTTATTCATTCTCACTGCATGGGTATTTCTTATCTCTTCTCCCTAATACACAGAGACTCTGGTAAGCCAAGTTCATGGTAACGTGTGCTCAGCCCCCATCATATTTCTGCTACCTGCCTTCAAAGGGCATGGGAGTGCAGTTCTGAAGCCAGATTTTACCTTCTTTCAATGTCCTGAGAGAGAGGGAAAAACATTGCAAAAACTCTTGCCCGTGTTCTGCTGTCTTTTTTTGCTCCTTTTCCTATTCTTTACACCACTTTCTCTTTTTCTAATTATCCCCAGTCTGAGGGACTCATAAATCTCATACACTGTAACTGAAAGTGAAATTCTCCTCGTTGCTGCAAAGCAGCACGGAAGCAAATCCACAGATACTGGGATTCTGTATAAAGGGATGCTCATGGCTGAAGACAGATACTCTGTATTCAATTTTCATATTCATGTACTCATAGATTTGCCTTCATTTGATCGGCTAAAAAAAGAAAACTGGTTTCTCATAAAATCTTGAACTACTGTTAGGAGAAGACTACCTCAATTGTTTTGTTTCAGGGGTGTTTGTCAGTTCTTAATAATTAAACCTGATTGGCTGAGGGAGAAAATTGCTGAGAGGCCAATCAGATTGCTTCTTATTTGAGAATGTGGCCATTTAAAGATAGCTCAGGCAGATTTCATGATAACTGGATCCTGAAATGGTCAGCCATCAGATTTTGTGTTTCAGCAACTGAACGGGATGGCCCATTGATTGCCCATTCATTGTGACAGCCCAAAGCCCCGTGATTGACCAGCATCTGGTTAACTCAGTTGACCTGGATATCCAAGGCCTCAGTGATTGCTCTCTGAACCTTAAGGGAAGCTTGAACTGCCAAGGACCAGTCACATGCCTGTTTTGTTTGCAGAATCCTCATTGTCAGAGAACAAAATTCAGGGTTCACCTTTGTTCTTTCATAGTGCCAAACAAAACAGAAATAAAAACAAAACCCCCACAATATTTTGGGAAATTGGTTCTACTAAAAAGATGTTTTATCATATCTACCATTATAAGCACAATAAAATTTAAAAAATCTAGTGCTATTTACATTAGGTTTATACTGGGCTTATTTGATTTGCAGGTAATTTAAAGGTGCCCTAAACTAGTAGTCCTCAAAATTGGTACCCAGAGTGGCAACATCAGAATCATATCAAAACTTGTTAGAAACTCAAAGTCCAGGGTTCCTATTCAGAAATACTGAATCAAAACCTCTGGGGTAGGGCCCAGCAACCTGTGTTTCAACAAGCCCGCCAGGTGATCCTGATGTGTGCTTAAGGTGATAATCACCGCTCTTAACTGTTAGTATGTGGGGTTTTATTCAAAGGGTGGCAGCTGAGATCTCAGTGCTTTCTGTTCTCATCTTTAACCTTTTGTCTGGCGTCCTCCAGAGTCAGAAGAGTCACTTCTCTGGTTGATCAGTCTCTCAAGGCCCTTTGAAACCTCTACTTCTGGGGCCTGGGTGGGTTATCTGGTATTAGGATGTGTTGGGAACAGTGTGTGTCACCTTATTAGAACTTAGCAAGTAAACCAGAGCTTCTCATTTGGTTTGGTTAAGAAACACTACTAACCTTCTGGTCTGGGCTAGGTAGCTGCACACTTACTGCAAAGGAAGCAAACTATTGCCTTTGTGTGTTCCTGTCAGCATGAGAGGGGTGAGGTAAGTGTCAACCCCCTAAAAGTAGTTAGAATAGCACCCTGACAGTTTTAAGCTTCCATTCTGGAAGAAAATTTCTATTTGTTTTCTTTATGAGCCTGGTAAGCTGGAAGTCTGCAACAAACCTAAAATTTTAAAAGACCCATTGCATTAAAGGAATACATCTTCTATGTTATATGAGAGATTCAGGGGCCCAGAAAAATGTCAGCTTCCAGTGTGCCTTAAATATTGTATTTCCTTGTTCAAAGGCTCTGGGATGGGAGCAGGGAGGTTGAAAATACAGATTCATTGGTCCTACTCAACAAAGTTGGCTGGAACCAAATAGATCTAGGAAAACCCCATTGGTATGGTGCTTTTTCCCCCACTAGAGCTGCCCTTGATAAAATGTGGGTGTCATTTGAAAAGGGCATCATTTCCAATGAATTCTGAAAGTGTCACATGGAATATTGATTGATCAGTCTTGCCGACAGCATGACTAGGGCCAGAGTGGAGCTGTCCCTGTGATCCAATTTTCAGAGCTCACAGACGCCTTCACTCCCTGGCAAATAGCATCAGCAAGTGGCAGAATGGAGGGGGCCAGAGGTATGGGTGTGTGTGCAGGAATAATCTGGGAGAAAGGTGGCAAGAATGAATGATTTTGTATCATGGCCAGCTTGTCTAACCAGTACATGTTGAAAGCTGCAAGTATCACAACTTAGATGATTAGAAGTCTGCTTTATTTTCTCTCACAAGCAACATTAAGCCATTAATAAGTCAAAAGCTGGTTCTAATCAATGAAGAATACCAATACCAACATCAGTGAAATCATTTTAAGATAACATTAGTGTCTACATTTGTGTTTGCTTTTGTCCACAAGTTCATATAATACAGAGATGGGAAAGAAGTACCCTCCCAACTGTACTTTCTTTGCAGCACAAAACATAACTATACTAAATACAGGTGGTCCTCAGAATGACAAACACACAGTCTAGGCAAGTGACTTCTAAGTGTGCCATTTGCTTGCTCTAGGATTGCATGTACGAACAGATGCATGGATGAATATGAGCAGATAGATCTACCAAGGCCCATGTCACAAAGAGTTTGGAGGCTGGCTGAGTGGTTTAAGGCAAGATGTGATCTCCTAGGCAAGGTGTGGGCTCCCACTTTTCTATTTATAAAATAAGAGACTGGACAAAATGATTTCTAAGTTTCATCCCAACTCTGGCATAGTATGCTTTTTTCCATAGGTTTAACTCAGGGGCAGCAAGATTGAGGAAGAATAGGAGCCTGGGGGGCGCCTGGGTGGTGCAGTTGGTTAAGTGTCTGCCTTCAGCTCAGGTCATGATCCCAGGGTCCTGGGATCAAACCCTGCGTCAGGATCCCTGCTTAGCGGGGAGTCTGCTTCTCCCTCTCCCCTTGCCTCTTCCCCCTAGCTTGTGCTCTCTCTCTTGCTCACTCTCTTTCTCTCTCAAATAAATAAATAAAATCTTAAAAAAAAAAAAGAAAGAAAGAAGGGGGGCTTGGTTTGAGCAGAATGGAGGTGGGTGAGGGCTCGCTACTTTCTGTGAAAATAGTTTCCCAGTGCGTGAACTCTGGACTACTGGATGAGAAAAATAAGCATGAAATTACATCTGGGTGGGTCAACTCCAGGACACTGGGTTCTCTGGACATCAGGACAGGGACTGATGGTGCTGGAACCCTGACGCTAGAGGAGTAGGGCAAGAAGTACTCATAGGAATTGCAGGCACTTTCTCTTCTGAGCTGAAGATCCCAAGGGAATTTACTTTCATTAGCATTCTGACCTAGGATCATTGGGGCATACTGTGTGGGGAACATGCAAGTGTGTTTCTTTCGTCCTTTGCACAGAGAATAATAGTGTGCTATGATTTATCCACTCTAATTCTTATATACTCTTTCAACTTTGTTGAGCCTGTTACATTCTGTGCCCATTTTCTCCTTGCTCTTGGGATATTTGCCTATGGTTCAGAAGAGGATCTTTTAGTCATAATTGTGTCCTTTTCCCAGTCTGGCAGCTTATGCCCAATTGTGGACTGTTTCATTTTGCTTAGAAGAGCTCACAGGACTGTTGGGAGGTTAAATGCAGCACAGCATTGAAAGCACCAGATCTTGTAAAGATGATAAGTGTATAACATTTGGTTATTATTTCCAATGGACTGAAAAAAGCCTTAGAGACCAAGATTGTCCCTATTCTTTGCAGCTTTATTGCTTAGTGCATCGTGGAGCTTGATGGATGCTAGTTCAATAAGGAAATCAGTTCAAGACCTGCCTCCATAGCTGTCACAAGTGACTTGAGCATCTGGACTCTTAGAGGAGCTCAGAGAAAAGAATTAGTACTTGTTCTTGGCAAGGAGAATGATCATTCAGACTTCTGGCCATTTTTGTGGACAGTGTGTTCACATAATGGTTGGATCTGATGACTGTAACTCTCCATTGTAAGAGAATCCAGGTAAAGCAGTCTGTTCAACTGTTGACTTAATCTTGTTAGATGGAATCCTAGCTTCACCTTTGTTCTTTTGCTGGGACATCTGGGCTTAGTGTTCACTTTTGTTTGTTCTTGCAGCCCAGCTCCCAGATATATGCAGGTCAATGGATTGGCTTTACCTGGCCTCCTGCCACACCCCTATGAGGGGCTTTGTCATTGATCAGCACTTCCCTCAGAAGGAGGTGGGCTCACCATCAGTCCCTGTGTGTGCAGTGGAAATCTGGGCAATTTCCTGCCACAGGGATGAGTGATACCTGTTCTAGTACCATTCTAGATGATGAAACTGGAGGACTACTTTATAAAGCGGCCAGTCCAACCAGAAGAAGAATGAAAAAAAATCAAATAATTATAATTCTAGAGAGGGAAGTCAAAACTGGAACTGGAACTGAATGATGTCAGGTATTTTGCCTATTTATCCAATTCTCCATCATTAATTTTTAGTTTTATGGATTAAACATGATTTTATCTGTTTGAGTGGAAAAAAATACTAAAGTATGAAGAAATTCAGTAATCCTTGTTTCCAATTGGTTAATGGAATTATGGAGCCTGGAATCCAGAGCATTTGACCCAAAATCTTTCTGTTGCACCACACAATCTCAAGATATCTTGTCATTCCTGTTTTATGGCTGCTTTGCTGGCTGCCTACTGCTGAAAACTTTCTACTGATTATGGGGGAAAAATTCAGCTATATTCAAAACCATTTTACTAAGACAAATATCCCAGTTCCCTATCTCTGTTCCATAGATGGCTTATCAGTTAAGAAAATCAAAATATGAAACTTTCATTACATGTTTGGAAACCATACCAATTAATTTCAAAGGCAAATTACTGTTCCACTTTTTCTGAGGTTTTATGTTTATGCTTTCTAGAAACATTAGATAAGCAAACTGAAAGAACATTTGGATAAGAGAAAAATATTTATAATCTCATAATTCCTACCTGATAGTATTACTGGCATTTATTTTTATTTTTTGAAGGATTTATTTATTTATTTGAGAGAGAAAGGGAGAGCAAGTGGGGTGTGGGAGGGGCAGAGGGAGAGGTTATCTAAGCAGATTTCCGTTGAGTGAGGAGCCAACAGGGGGCATAATTTCACGACCTGAGCTGCAACTAAGAGTCGGGCACTCAGCTGACTGAGCCACACAAGTGCCCCTATTACTGACATTTAGAGAATTTCTTTTCAGTATATTTTCTCAGTGCCTAGTCCTCTCCATCTAATTATAATTACATTGTTAATATTATTTGGTAGTCCCCTCCACCTAATTTTATAGTTGAGGAATTTCCCCTTATTACATATTCTTCATAGTCATCCATGCTTTATAATGATGCATTACATTGAGTATACCTCAACTTAATTGTTCCTTATTTTTGATATTTAGACTGTTTTCTCTTTTTCTGTGCTATTTTCATGTGTCACTGCTGTGGGTCTCCTTAAACATAAGTACCATTTCCTTATTTAAAACTATTTTTTTTTTTAAAAAAAGATTTATTTTAGAGAAAGACAGCGAGTAAGCAGGGATGGGGAGGGGCAGAGGGAGAGGAAGAAGGAGAGACAGTCTCAAGCAGACTCCCTGCTGAGTGTGGAGTCTGATGTGGGGCTGGGGCTCCATCTCACAACCCTGAGATCGAGACCTGAGCTGAAATCAAGAGTCAGATACTTAACCAACTGAGCCATCCAGGTGCCTCTAAAATTATTGCTTATCAAAAGGATGTATTCATTCTAAAGACTATTGATATATGCTGTCCCATTAGTTTTAAAAATGGTTTTACCAACTTACACTGCATACAGGATGTTTATTTCACCATATTCACCATATTCAGTCTCATGAATTGTCATGAATTTTTGCTTTTTTTGCTAATTGATAATAAAAAATGGTAACCTGTTTTAATTTGCATTTTTAATTTTGTTTGTACTTGTCTTTCCTTACTTTAATGGTTTATCATTGGAATCATGACTTCAATCAAATTTTTAAAACGATTGAATACAGGTAATTAAAAGACACCAAAAATTGGTAATACTTACCTGATTAAGCAGATGGAAGCATAGGAAACTAGCTTATATTGCTCAAGCTAAGTCTCTTGGACAATTGATGTCTCCAAGTGCAGTGAGAATTTCTTTGGCAGACACTGGGATTAAAATGGGGCTACTAAAGGTCCACTCCATAGGCTGCATAACAGGAATTTGAAGTAGTCTTACCCTCCAGTCTGTCTCTTTGGGAGATTTTGCTTGTGTAAGAGTGATTTATTTCAAGGAAAACAAATTATTATTATTTTTTAGAGAATATATTTGTGAATAAAATATGACACTGGGTATCCAGTGTCCAGATCAATGCAATATTTTACTCATAAGACAATATAGTCATCTTTCTATCTAATTCCTATCAGGAGATAAAGGATTCCTTTCACTGAAGACTCCAGAGGAGTGAGGAAACATGGGATCCAGAGGTGTGATTTGTAGATCCCGTCTGGGATGACTTGGAAGTAATTACTGCTAAGTATAGTCATGTGGTCTGCTTATAAGACACTAGCTGTTATTCCAATGATTTCTATTGTTAAACTTACATGTGGTAGATATGTGGTGTTTATAAGGATTTTGCACTTTCTGTCTCTCCCTTGAAGATAGGGATTTGCCTCATAGGCTCTCTCTAACCTTGCTCTGCTGATTAAAAAGCTTAAGGGCCACGCAGATTTCATGGCTTCTGAATGCTCCTTTATGAAATTCCAGGGAGGATGAGTGTGCTGGAAAAAAATTTGTTTTTCCAGAAGAGAAACTGGTACAATCAGAATGACTCAGAATCTAATTATAAATGATTCAAAGCAATTGAATATTGCTTATTCAAAGCCCAGGGTGAGGAGGAACTCATTTGTTTTCTGCAATGAGATGCTTGTAATGGGATGTGGCAGCAAAGAGACAATAGGGAAAAATATGTTAATTTTCCTAACCCCTCTTTGCTTTTTCTTTGTTGGATTTAAGAACTACTTCAAATAAAAGGTAAGGGGAAAGGAAGGACTCATGGGACAAAGCAAGAATAAGTGAGGGATGGGTATTTCAGAGAGTTTGGGACAAATGAAAAAAAAATGGAAAAGGAAAGAAAAGACAGGCAGACTTGACTGACCAACAGGAGCTGGGCACATTCATGACTGATAAATTGGGCTCCTGCATGCTCTAATTCCTGCTGCACCTCAGACTGCTAACATGCCTTGATAAAAAGGAGAAAAGAAAGGAGGGGAAAAAAATCCATGCAGGAGGCAGTGAGTGCACACAGAATCTGTTCTGAGCTCCCTCCACAGGCAGACATGGATCAATAAATCAATAGGGAATGTTCACTGGCTGTAAAATGGGTAGAGAATCCAGTGTCAAGCTGCTCCAAGATGGATGGACGGTGGGTTTGCTGTCTGCTGAAAGGCCAGAGGTGACTATCACCTTGAGATGAGATCAGTGACTAACAGCCTAACAGCCCTTTGAACTCAGAGTCTATGATTGAGGACCCGGCATGGCTTAAAACAGTCCCAGTGCGACCCATGGCGACATCCCCTCTGCTTTGTGCATCACCCCCAACACTCACACCTCTTGGCGGGGCTGACGGTTTGCCACAGAGGGCCTGGCTGCTGTCTACCCCTGGCCTGCTGTGCCCTGTCATTGAAGTAAAGGCTACAGGAGCCTGAATCAGAAATTACTAGATGCCCTAGTGGTAGGAAGCATCGATCGGAAAGGGTAGGGATTTTCTGCACAACAGTTGGATTTTCCCTTTTATATAAAGGGGGTTTAACATAATACAGGCGGTGCTTTCGCTGCACAGCACTGTATGTTAACCCTTGCTTTCGTGGACTTAACCTAAGGCGACTGCAGGGGTGGCTGTAGTTGGTCTTTCTGAAACTCAGCAAAGTGCTTTCCATTTGAAGGGCAGTTAGGTCAGGCCAGCCTGGCTGTGTGGGGGCTCTCCTGGAGCGGTGGGTGGCTTCTCTTCAGCTGCGGCTCTGCCAGTGGGCTGCAGCATGACTGGGTTTCCACACAGAGCAGGGACAGCCTCTCTCTGGAGTCCCTGCCACTGTGGCTGGCAGGGGATGGTGGACTCCTTGTCCTCTCTGTGACCCCAACTTATGTTCACTTTTGAGGATGCAGAGCTCCTAACCTCTTCTAACAAAGACCAAGTGCTCACTTTGGGTTCAAATGCTGCACCATCCACCTCCTGCTTACTTCTCAGGATGTGACTCTGACACACATAGCTCACCTGAGAAAAAATGTGAAAAATCCCAACATTCTGAGTGGTATTTCAGCTTATCATATTTACCAATATCTGGCTGTAGGTACAGTGTACATATCTTATTCATTTCTTCATTCTTTCATTCAATAAAAGCATTTTGATTTCCTGCTGCTTGCTATTCCTACTATGTGCTAGGCAACTGGTAAAAAGATCAAGAAAACACATGTCCTAGCCCTTGAGGAGTAAGGAGGCCCTGAAAATGATTCATAAAACTGCTATTTCTAGTATGTCTAGAAGATCTTATTTATTTTTATAAAAATTATTTGTCAATCTTTAAGGTTTTCTTATCAATGTTTTTGGATAAACAGAAAAGGCAAAATTTTTTTGCAATAAATAAAAAAAGTAAAAAGGTATATTCGATACATAATTAAATGAAAGCTGTATGATATCATGGGAAATGCACTGGAGAAGATTCACTCACTTATTCACTCATTCATTCTACAAATGTGTATTGACTATTCTGTGCCTGGCAAGCTACTGATACTGGATAGTTCTGGTGGAGAGTAGACATTCAACACAGAGTCCTACAAATAAATGTAGAAAGGTATAAAGTACTGTGAGGGTGAGGGTGAGTAGGAGGAAGATATAATTTGGTTGCTGGGTGGGGATGGGAGGGAGGTCAGCAAAGCCTTTGAGAGCTAAAGGAGGAGATGGAGCCAGAGTGGAGAAAAGTGGGATATGGACTGGGCCTCACATCCTGGTCCTGGTCCTGCCACCAACCAGATGTTTGACTGCAGGCAGATTGCTTTTCTGGACCTGTGATTCCCCACCTGTCAGATGAGGGGGTTAGACTTGATAATTTACACAAAATTTTTTAGCTCTGAAGTAGTATGATTCCTTAAAAGAGTCCATTTACATGAAGGCTACATCTATTACAAATGGCATTCTCAGGAGTGGTTCAGATATTTCCAAAAGAATACAGAGTTGTTGCTATACCACCTCATGGCACCAGTCATATGGGAAAGAGTTAGGTAGTGCTTTTTACCATGGCTTCTTACTATGGCCTTAAAAATGATGATCTGAGTTCTGGTCCAAACAACTCATGGGGCCATCGAGAAAAGACTGGGGTAGATTACATTGAATATGAGTCAGACATGAGGTTTGATGACCATACTTCAATTTCTGCTTAAAAAAATGGAAAAAATAGGCAATAGGCTGCATTTAGAAACACTAACAAGTTTCTCATTTCTCAGTAATTTATGTGCCAGATACTGAGCTTAGTAGGTGAGGGAGGGAGATGAATCGAACTAAGATTCTGTCCTCATGAAGCAAATTTAACCGAATTTAGAAAAAAGAGAAGTATTTAAAAATTTAAGTAATTATAGATATTTGATCCATGTACACCAAATATAGAGCTGATCCATATACAGATTTACATAAAGATGTTAGAGCCTTGTTGTCTTGTGTCATTCTGTAATGGTTGCTCGTCTCTCATTCTGCCTATGTAGATGGAGACACACTGGCTCAACTTCAGATCTGGGCATGCAATATTCTCAGTCTGTCCACTGATATGAAATGTCAGCCTTCTTTCCTAACTAAAATCCTGGTCTCCAGATCTTAAAAAGAGGGCTTGGGGACAGGAACAGCTATTCCACATTGGTCAGGGAAGCAGGAAGATGGGAGCACACAGGTGGAGAGTACACATATATTAGAAATTGCTGGAAAAATACCATTTGAACTTGTATCTGTCTCTCTTGCTTTCTTCCAATCCCAAATGATACAAGGTGTCACACACTCCAAATAACTCCCAGTCACGACCAATATTAAAGGTGGTGACCTGGGAACCTACAGTCCCCAGGATATGATGATATTAGGAGGCCTACACTGGGATCTCTTGAGAATGGTGATAAATGGAGTCACCTTGAAGCATGTCTCGAATGGCTTTGTGGGGGCTGCCAGTGTATCTGGGCAGCCCTTTAAACATTGCCTCCTTTTAATCTGGGCTGTCTTTGATGCTGAGTATGTTGCTAGAGTTATTCTACCAAACACAGAGTTTTTGATCGATTTTTCTTTTTAGTTGTAGATCATTTAGCTACTGTTTAGCTGCTTCTTAGGTCTATGTGGGTAACCTGAATGTTGCGGATGCCCCTGGCAAGGAGGCTCCTGAATTATCACATAATTATCTGGAAAGCCCTCACCTCTTAGTCTCACTGGTGCTTCCTTTTCTTGCAATCACCCCAGAAAAACCTACCACTTCAGAGTTTGGGCTCTGGCTTTATAGAATCTTGAGCTCAAATCCCAACTCCCCACTTACTAGCTCCTATGAAAGTTAATTTTAATCTTTCTAAACCTCAGTTTCCTTACCCAGAAAATGGCTTGTTGTGAGAATTTAATGAGATGATGCCTTTCAAGATCTTGGAAAATAGGAAATACTCAAGAGATGTTAACTTTTGTCCATAATAACAAAAACAACAATTTGAGTTTAACCTAGCATCTGGTCTAACCCTAGGTGTCATTAGATTTGAGATCTACTGAATCCAAGATTTGAGAATGTTGCATGCCTCACATATCCCTCCCAAGACCAGTCTGGACACTTGGGTGAAACATAAGGACTCTCTCTCATCCTG
Source organism: Ailuropoda melanoleuca (assembly GCF_002007445.2). Taxonomy (NCBI): domain Eukaryota; kingdom Metazoa; phylum Chordata; class Mammalia; order Carnivora; family Ursidae; genus Ailuropoda; species Ailuropoda melanoleuca. The sequence continues at coordinate 53,337,782 of NC_048222.1, read as the reverse complement.
AGACTCTGTCAGTCTGCATACTCTGATCTCTGGCTTGACCCTTCCTCAGCATTTTGCTAGTGAGTCATTCCAGTGCCGCCTTTTACTTCATCACATTATATTAGCTTTGCCTAAACATGTTCCTAGTTGCTATATTCTTCATCCCTCCAGGGTCCCACTGTCATATATTCTTACAGATTTCTCTTGAGGCTCCTGGAAGGCAGAGGAGAGTAAGACCCAACAAGTGGTGCTATTTCCCGTTTCAAGTGAGACCACCATTCTCAGTATGTCCAGCCAGTCCTCCTAGGGGGTCTCTTTACCATTTTGTCAAAAACCCATTCTCCCGTATGGTTCTGCTCAAGGGCTTGTGCCTGAGATGCTGTCACCCCAAATCACCAAAGGTATTGGAGTTTAAAAGCAGATCCAACTTCCTGTTGGTCAGCCCCTCCCTCTTCACCTGAACCTTGAACAGGTTTTGCTTGGTCATCTCAACAACAGCCCTCCCTGTGTCCCAATCCCACCATGACTTTCTATGGCTTGTCAAGCATTTCCTAGCCCTGGTCCCTTTGTGCTAAGGGACCTGGGTTCCATGGCATTAGCAGAATGAGTTGTTGAGTCCTGTAAGCCTGACCCACTGCCAAATCTAGCTGTCAGACCCTTTTTTCATCTTCTGTTTCTCTGAGACCCTTTCCACACTGCTGTTTCAGATGCCTTCCTTTTTGCTCTGTCCTCAGTCCCTCCTTGCAAGGCTGGAGACTTCCTAACTCCTTTACAGCAAACCCAAGGATTATCTGTTGGCACATGAGCTCATAGTTGCCACCTCTATCTCAGAACATCACACCCTCTCATCTTTATTTCAGACTCAGAGATAGGTGTCATCCCTTTCTTCTGCCTTACTCTGGACTCCCTCCCCACTCACTCCTGGGAGACCCATCTCAGTCATCTTCAGTCTTCTTGTCCCTGCTGTCTGATTCTTGTCTACTTTCAGATCTTCATAGTACTCCTTCCAAAAAATTGGAAAACCAAAAATATCCACCCCCTCACCAAAAAACCCCCAAAGTCCTTTGAGGACCTTTCTGCCTATATAGACTTCCTTTCAAAATCCTCCCCTCCCCTGAAATATGCTCCAGTTCTTTATTTTAACCTGATTTTACCTCCGTGGGGGTGGGAGAAAGCTTCCTGTTGATTCTTTCTTCAGAGCCTTTATATCCGTCTTTGCTATTTCTAGCCCCCCCCTCCCCCTGGTTCTGGTCTCTGTCACCTCAAACCTGGGATATTACCTGAGCTTTCTGACATTTTCTTCAATCCAAGGCCACACTACGACTAATTGGCAGGTAAATCTTTGTAAAACAGCAGTTTGGCCATGCCATATCTCTGCTAACAAAATGATAGCTCGCTACCACCCACAGGACAAAGTCCAAACTCTTGGTCTTCCATAGGGAGAACCACAACACACCCTTTTTCCAATCTCTTTTCTTTTAAAGACCCACATCTACTCCAACTAATTATCACTGAAATTCACCTCTTACATCCCAGTGTTACTGCAATTAGTCTTGTCTCCTTTTTGAAATTAATTTTCCTTCCTGTTTACTTACTGAAAGTACACATGTCCTTCTAGACCTGTCTCTGGAAATACTTCCTCAAGCTCTTTCCTGATCTTACCATCTAGCCATAAACTTTCTCTCTTACCATTACACTTTGTGTCTTTAGAGCTATCCTCCTCCTCTAAGGACAAAGGGACGTTTTATTCAGTTTCTCAGGGTTTTAGGTAAAATTTTAAGTAAATATATTTGGGCTAAAAATTCACTTATTTTACTATGTGCATCTAGACTCAGAGCATTTCCTCTCCATCTATTCCTTAAATATTTTTTTGTGTACAAAAAATACTGTTTATTAGAAAAGATCTTAGAAATACAGGTTGGTAAACACAAAACAACTTGCAATATAGATTGTTGTTAATATTTTGGTGTCTTACTTTCAGTCTTTTTTCATGACGCACATTCTTATTCGTTTATCAAATATTTCTAACCATCCATATGCGGATCTCTAGGGATAGAAAGACAGATCAGACCGACATGAAATCTGCCAGATTGTGATGATATTCTAGTGTATATAGTATATAAAAATATGTATAAAATATATAAATGCCAAAGGCACATATATATATACATATATGCATACAAATACATAAGATTACATATACATATGTATATACATATACATGTATTTACAAAAGGGATCATATTGCACATTCTGTTTCATAACTTTCTTTTTGTAATAATATATCATTAACATCTCAGTATCAATAAATATACATATAAATGACTGTTTTTTTATCATCCTTTTTTTAAAAATTTATTTGATAGGGAGAAAGTATGCCAAGGAAATAGAGGCAGAAGAGAGGGAGAGAGAGAATCTGGAGCAGACTCCCTGTTGAGTGCAAAGCTTGATGTGGGGCTTGATCCCAGGGCCCTGAGATTATGACATGAGCCAAAATCAAGAGTTGGATGTTTAAGCGACTGAGCCACCCAGGTGCCCCCCATCTTAACCATTTTTAATTGTGCAGTACAGTAATGATAATTATATGAATTTTGTTGTGCAATAGATTTCTAGAATTTTTTCATCTTGCAGAACTGAAATTCTGTATCCATTGAAAAGTATCCCCTATATCCTCCCCAGGCTCCTGGCAACTACCATTCTACTTTCTGTTCATAAGAGATTGACTATTTTAAATACCTCATTTAAGAGGAATGATGCAGTCTTTGTCTTTTTGTGACTGGTTTATTTCACTTAGCATAATGTCCTCAGGATTCATCCATGTTGTAGCCTTCTTTTTACAGGAGGACAATATTCCATTGTATGTGTATACCACATTTTCTTTGTCTATTCATCTGTTAATGGAATTTTAGATTACTTCCACCTCTTGGGTATTATGATCAGTGCTGCAGGGAACATGGGTGTGCAAGTGTCTCTTCAAGATCCTGGTTTCAATTCTTTTGGGTATATACAAGAATTGGGATTACTAGATCATATGGCAATTCTATTTTTAATTTTTTGAGGAAACTCATACTATTTTCCATGGTGGCTACAACATTTTACATTCCCATCAACAGTGCACAAAGATTCCAATTTCTCTGCTTTCTTGGCAACACTTGTTATTTTCTGGCTTTTGTTTTGTTTTCTTTTGTTTGATAGTGGACATCCAAATGAGTATGAGGTGATATCTCACTGTGGCTTTGATCTGCATTTTCCTGGTGATTAGTGATGTTGAGCATCTTTTCATATGCTTGTTGTCCATTTTTGTATCTCCTTTTCTTCAAAGCCATCTTTGTTATTTCTATTCCCCCCCTCCCCCTGGTTCAGGTCTCTGTCACCTCAAACATGGTATATTCTTAGAGAAATGCTATTCAAGTATGATCTATTTTTTGTTTTTGAGTTGTAGGAGTTCTTAATATAGTCTTGATATTAATCCTTTGTCAGATGCATAGTTTGGTAATATTTTCTCCCATTCTCTAGGTTTTCTTGACATTTTGTTGATTATTTCCTCTCTGCACAGAAGTTTATAAATTTGATGTAGTTTCATCTGTCTATTTTTGCTTTTATTACTAATGCATTTGGTGTCATAGCCAAGAAACATTGCCAAATACAATGTCATGAAGCATTTTCCCTAGAAGTTCTGTAATTTCAGGCCTTATGTTTTAGTCTTTAATCCATTTTGAGTGAATTTTTGTGTATGGTATAAGGTAAGGGTCCAAATTAATTTTTTTGCATGTGGGTATCCAGTTTTCCTATCATCATTTGTTGAAGAGATTATCCTTTCCCCATTGTGCAGCATTGGTACTCTTGTCAAAGATCATTTCATAATATATGTGAGGATTTATTTCTGAGATCTCCTGTGTTCCGTTTATTCATGTCTTTATTTTTTTTCCCTTCCTTTTTATTTATTTATTTATTTATTTATTTATTTATTTATTTTAATGTTTTTTTATTATGTTATGTTAGTTACCATACAGTACATCCCTGGTTTCTGATGTAAAGTTTGATGATTCATTAGTTGCGTATAACACCCAGTGCACCATGCAATACATGCCCTCCTTACTACCCATCACCAGTCTATCTATGTCTTTATTTGCATCAGTACTGTACTGTTTTGATTATTGTGACTTTAGAATATGTTTTAAATCAGGAAGTGTCAGGCCTCTAGCTTTATTTTTCTTTCTCAGGATTGTTTTGGCTATTCAGGGTCCTTTGAGATATCATATAGGTTTTGAGATCCCCCTCATCTGCAAAAAATGCCATTGGGATTTTGGTAGGGAATGCATTGAATCTATAGATTGTCTTTAGTAGTATGGATATTTTAACAATATTATGTATTCAAATCCATGAATATGTGATGTCTCTTCATTTATTTTGTATTCTTTAATTTCTTTTTAGGATTTTTTTTGTGATTTTGGAATATAAATCTTTTACCTCTTTGGTTAAGTTTATTTCTAAGTATTTTATTCCTTTTAGTGCTGCTGTAAATGGGATTCTTTTCTTAATTTCTATTTCAGATTGTTCATTTTTAGTGTATAGAAATGCAAGTGATTTTTGTGTATTTATTTTGAATCTTGCAACTTTGCTGGATTTATTTTTTTATTTCTAATAGTTATTTTTGTGGAATCTTTAAGGGTCTCTACATATAAGATCATGTCTTTTGTGAACATGGGATAATTTTACTTATTATTTCCAATCCAAATTGCTTAACTTCTGTAAGAGTTCCAGTACTATGTTGAAGGAAGTGGTGAAATTGGATATCCTTGCCTTCTTTCTTATCTTAGAGGGAAAACTTACTGTTTTTCACCATTACGTATGACATTAGCTGTGGGCTTTTCATATATGGCCTTTATTATGTTGAGGTAATTTTCTTCTATTCCTAGTTTGTTGGTTTTTTTTTTTTTTTAAATCATGAATGGGTGTTGAATTTTTTCAAATGCTTTTTCTGCATCAAATGAGATGAATGTGTGGACTTTTTCCTTAATTCTGTTAAAGCGTTTTACATTTATTGATTTATGTATGTTGAGTTATTATTGCATCCCAGGGATAAATTCCTTTTAGTATGCCATTAATTTGGTTTTGCTGAGTTTTTTTGCATATATGTACATCAGGGATTTTGGCCTGTAATTGTCTTTTCTGGTGGTGTCCTTATCTGGCTTTGGTATCAGGGTAATGCTGGTCCTGTAAAATGAGTTCAGGAGTATTCCCTCCTTTTCGTTTTTTTTTAAAGAATTTGAGAGGATTGGTATTAATTCTTTAAATGTTTGCTAGAATTTACCAGGGAAGCCATCAAGCCCTGGTCTTTTATTTGTTGGAAGATTTTTAATTATTGAGTCAATCTTACTAATTATTGTTCTTTTCATATTTCCTATTTCTTCATAATTCAGTGTGGAAAGGTTGTATGTTTCTAAGAACTTGCCCATTTCTTCTAGATTGTCCACAGTAGTCTCTTATAATTCTTTTTATTTCTGTGGCATCCTTTCAAATGTCTCCTCTTTCATTTCTGCCTTTTGTTATTTGCATCTCCTCCTTTTTTTCCCTTAGGTAGTCTAGCTAAGAGTTTCTCAATTTTGTTAATTTTTTTTTAAATTTTATTTTTATTTTTTTTAAGTAGGCTACAGGCCCAGTGTGGAGCCCAATGTAGGGCTTGAATTCACAAGCCTGAGACCAAGACCTGAGCTGAGATCAAGCGTTGGATGCTTAACTGAGCCACCCAAGCACCCTAATTTTGTTGAGCTTAAAAAAAAAAAAAACCTCTTAGGTTTGTTGATTTTTTTCCTATTGTTTTTCTGTTTTCTATTTCAGTTGTTTCTCCTCTCATCTTTATTATTTCCTTCCATCTGCTAACTCTGGGTTTAGTTTGTTCTTCTTTTGTTAGCTCCTTGAGATATAAATATATCATCTTTTTTCATGACAGCAGAATATTCTGTCATGGGGTTATACAACAATTTATTTATCAAATTTTCTTTTTTTATGTTATGTTAGTCACAATATTAATTTGGAATATTTATTTATTTATTTATTTATTTATTTATTTATTTATTTATATTATGTTAAATTAGCCAACATATAATACATCATTCGTTTTTGATGTAGTATTCAACAATTCATGAGTTGCGTATAACATCCAGTGCCCATCACCACACGTGCCCTCCTTAATACGCATCACCCAGTTACCCCCCTTTCACTCCCTACCTTATGTAACACTCAGTTTGTTTCCCAGAGTCCAGAATCTTTCATGGTTTGTCTTCCTCTCTGATTTCTTCCCATTCAGTTTTCCCTCCCTTCCCCTGTGGTCCTCTGCAGTATTCCTTATGTTCCACATATGAGTGAAACCACGTGATAATTGTCTTTCTCTACTTGACTTATTTCACTTAGCATAATCCCCTCCAGTTCCACCCATGTTGATGCAAATGGTGGGTATTCATCCTTTCTGATGGCTGAGTAATATTCCATTGTATATATGAACCACATCTTCTTTATCCGTTCATTTGTTGAAGGACATCTCGGCTCCTTCCACAGTTTGGCTATTGTGGACATTGCTGCTGTGAACATTGGGATGCATGTGCCCCTTCTTTTCACTACATCTGTATCTTTGGGTTAAATACCTAGTAGTGCAATTGCTGGGTCATAGGGTAGCTCTATTTTTAATATCTTGAGGAAACTCCATACTGTTTTCCAGAGTGGCTGTACCAGCTGGCATTCTCACCAACAGTGTAAGATGGTTCCCCTTTCTCCACATCCTCGTCAACACTTGTTGTTTCCTGTCTTGTTAATTTTAGACATTCTAACTGGTGGAATGTTTATTTAAATGTTAAAAATATGGACAAACAGGGCTTCAGAAATGACTTTTCTCAACAACTAAAACAAATTTTATTTTCTTAGCTGAATATGCTGGGAGCTGTGTACCAGAAGATGGCTTGGTTTTGACTGTGTGGGTTCTTGAAGTTGCCTTTTAGCTTCCTAGACATCTGTGATAGAGTAAAACCAGAAGCACAGTCACTCAAAATGCTCCCAGTATACCCCATAAAAGGCAGCACTGAATTACATGCCAGGAAGCACCTACTGTTCTGAGTGGAAGAAATGGGAATAGCTAACATGGAATTTACAGGGTTTTTAGAGTGGCAAAGGGATAGCTATTGTTCCCCTCATTTCTTCATAAACAAGGACCTGCCCTCGAGCAAGTGAGGTATCAATGTGGCTTCATGCCCATGAAGGCTTGTATTAGCCATCTTATATTGAGCACCCACTACATGTCAGGCATTATACTGGATACTGCAAAGGACATACAGGTGAATGAGACATGGGCCTAACTCTACAAGGACTTGTCATCTATTAAGGGAGTTGATTTGGATGAATAGAAATAAATGCTGAATAGATCACCAGTGCCATAATGGAAGGTACAAAAAAGACACGGAAGTCAAAAGGGGAGAAATTACTTTCTACAGAATAGATCAGGGACAACATCATGGAGGAGGTCAGAATTAAGCTGGGCTTGAGGGATTTGTATTGTTGGGTTCAGGGAGAAAAACACACTCCACAAAAATGGAGTAGTAAAATCAAAGGCACAGAAGTGGGAAAGTTGGGAGTGTGGATATGGCATATTTGGAGAACGTGAAGAAGAATCTAAAATGTCAGGTCAGTAAATCACATTTTTGAGTGTGTGGCAGAGATAAGGAAAACAAAGACAACAAATCCTGGTCCTCCCCACCCCCAACTCCCCTACCTATCTAGGTGGGATCATATGACTAGTTCTCACATACAGAATGTGAGTGAAAGGAAGGTGTGTATCACTTTCAGGTTGAGATGTTTAAAAATTGAGAATGTGTCTTACCCATTCTATCTCTTCCTGTCTACTCACTGAATGTCAGTGCCATGCAACTTGGAAACTACATGTTGAAGATGGCAGAACCACTGCCAACTTGGGTCCCTGAATGATTGCATAGAGCACAGCACCCACACGTTCCACCCTCTTCCTACCTGGACTGACATTGGATGATTACATAATCAAGAAATAAGTTTCTGCAGAATTAATCTACCAAAACTTTGGGATTTATATGTCCCAGGTGTTGGCCTACCTTACATAATACAGGACGTATAAAAAAGTAATGGGAGTGGGAGCATGGGGAGGATGTAGTTTGCAGCTAGACTGGTGCTTTACATCATATGTCTTCATTACCATAAGAACTACAGAGATGAGGATAAAGGATTTGTATCCTCTGTGTAATTTTGAGCATGTACAATGATAAACAGATACCTTGATGGCTCACTCTGAATTGATTCTATAGCCAGAGCTAGAAAATAAAGTTGGAGCTGCTTTTGATTAGTTTCTCCTCTTCATGGGAAGAAAGTGTTAATGTTAGGACTTTTCATTTCACATAGCATTTTCATACACATGACTTTCTTCTTTTGCACAGCCCTGCGAGGTAATCGTATTTGCATCTTATTGATTTGGGGCTCAGAGAGATTTAGTGAGTTGCCCAAGGCCACATAGTGCCAAGATTTAAACCCAGGTTTTCTGAATCTTAGGCTTGTGGCACCCTGAGTATATCTGTAAACTTTCCCTTTCCATAAAGAAAAAGCAAGCTGAAGAGCCCTATCCCAGCCAGTGTCTCCTTTGCAAATATGAAAGAAAGACTGAAGGCATTCCTGGCTCAGGCCATGCTAATCAATGGAGGCCTTTGGAGTAGGTCAGAGCCTCAGTCCATCCTTTAGGTATAAAAGAAAATGTCTACTTTTTAATTTTCCTGAACTCAAATGAAACTAAACTCAGAACTTCCATCTTAATAGGCTGCTGAGAAGTCCAGCATTAATCATTCCTGGATCTCTCTAGGTAACCCAGGAGGCTATGTGGTATGCAGAAAACAGGACCAGGTTTTTTTACATCAGTTCATCCTCATTGCCACTGAACTTCTCAGTAGGAAAGCCTTAATGTCAGATGGCTCAATTCTTTGGTGCCACATTTAGGGTATCCATCTTTGTGGTTTCACCTCATTGAATGTACCTTCAAGACCACCGAGATCTTGCTACCTTCCTTGGATGGTCTCTCATAGAGTGTGGGCCTCTGTTCTTCCTTCCCAGCATTTTTCTCAGGGGAAATCTTCCTCTCCTTTGTATACCCTCAAGGTCTCAGTGCACTATCACCTTATTGAGTTGAGGACTTTTGCCATAGAAAAGAGCTATTGTCTTTCTGTATTTTGGCATTTTGCAAAAGTCCCTGAGGCAAGGATTGCTAAGGAGCAGACATATTCTCTGGAATAGGAGGACCTGAGTATATAGGTTAAGCACAGTTAAATTGGCTTAATATAAAATATGATTCAGTCCATGTTATCAATCATTGAATTGGAGATCCAATCATTCATTAAATACTGAACACCTTCCTTTTGTCAGGCCCTGATCCAGGCAGTGGAGAGATTATGGTGATTGTAGTCTAGTAGGATGACCTCTGATAATGATAAGTGCTATAAAGGTTAAACAAAAAATAAAGAGGAAGTGAGGGCTTGTGGAACAGAGAGGTGTCTCTAAAGGGATAATGTTTGAGCTGAGACCTGTATCATGAAGCCTTCATGATAATCACGAGACTAAGCCATGCAAAGGTCTGTGGGTATAATGTATTCCAGGCAGTAGCCACACAGGTACTAAGGCCCTCAGGCTATGGAAAGAAATCTGGATTTTATTCCTGTTCTGTGAAAAGCATTCCTGTTCTGTGAAAAGCATTCCCATTATGGGAAATGGACTAAAGGCTACACTTAGAGCTATATTAGTCTCTACCTCTCAAGAATTTAGAATTTTAGTAGAGAGGCAAAACCTATATACAATAATAATACAGTTAGGCTTGCCTTAGAATTTTTGATGAGCTCTCTTTCCTATCATATTTGAATCTGAAAACAACCTTGTGAACTGAGCAGGACAGATAAGGAAACTATAAATTATTTATACAAGTCAGTCCTTGATTCTTGTCTTCTTCTTCTTCTTACATGACTGCCTTGGGTACTTCTATTGATTCATGAGGAAGCTGATCCTGTCTGGCCCCTGCCCCAGGTTGAGTTATTCCCTAGCCCCACCTCAGGATGCTTCTTTGCCTTGCATATACTTGTATTACTGCACGGTGTTTTGCATCTTTTTTTTTTTTTTAAGATTTTATTTATCGACAGAGATAGAGACAGCCAGCGACAGAGGGAACACAAGCAGGGGAGTGGGAGAGGAAGAAGCAGGCTCATAGCGGAGGAGCCTGATGTGGGGCTCAATCCCGTAACGCCAGGATCACGCCCTGAGCCGAAGGCAGACGCTCAACCGCTGTGCCACCCAGGTGCCCCAACATCTATTTTTTTTTTTTAAAGATTTTATTTATTTATTTGAGAGAAAGAGAGAGAGTGAATGAGTGAGAGAGAGAACCAAGCCAGGGGTGGGGGGATGCAGAAGGAAAAGCAGACTCCCCGCTGAGCAAGGAGCCCAATGGGGGGCTTGATCCCAGGACCCTGGGATCATGACCTGAGCTGAAGGTAGATGCTTAACCGACTAAGCCACCCAGGCACCCCCATTTTGCATCTATTTGATGGTGGAAGTTCTTAAAACAGTGAGCACATCAGTCAGAGACTATGTTTTTTGTTTTCCCCTGTGCCCTTATAACAGTGAACACATTGGTCAGAGACTGTGTTTTTTGTTTTCCCCTGTGCCCTGGGTAAACAAAATAATCATTCAAGCCTGTTGTGTTGACTGAGTGAATCTCAGCTATATGGTACTGACTTGTGAAGGGAAGGCAAGATGGGCATGGGCTGGTGAGGTGTAGGAGAGCCTCATGGTCATAGGGACTGTGGTTTGCCCCAGGAGATGGGAGGGGAGCACTCCAGGAAGGAAGCCCAGATAAGCAAAGGCATTTCTTGGATCTTGTACCCACTGAGCACAGTGTGTGTGAACAGGACAGGTGAAAGATAGTGGGAGAAGAGTGTGCCTGAGGGCATAGTTCTGTCCAGAAACTGGGGTGCTGTGGCTGGAGAGGGAGCTCGGCCCACATGGTGAAGGGCTATGAATGCTAGGCTGTATGGTGAGAATTTATTGGGTAGATAGGGGAGCCAATCAGGGTTTCTGATTTGGGGCTATCATATGATGAAACTGGTGTTTTAGCGAGCTTGAGCTGACATTTGGGGGCCTGAAGAACAAAATAAAGAAGGTAGTATGTGTGAGAGAAGCCAGGGGGGGATTTTTCACAATTTGGGCTTCAGGTAGTACGTGCTTTGGAGAAGGTGATGAGAATGGGAAGTGAAGCACAGAGAAGTGACAGAGCATTGGGTGGGCTCCTACACCAAAGGGAGACTTCACTGCCACTGAGGAAGTTGGTTTCACCTGCCTGTGGATTCATATCCTGGTTCTGCCACTCATTGGGCTGTTTTGAGGGTTGAGAGAAATAGCATATTTAAAGTGTCTGAATGAAATGTGTCAAGCAAGTGGCATCTATTGACTATCACCAGGAATAGAAATCTGAACACTTGTGGCCTCTGTATCTTGGTATTGGAGTTGTCAAGGAAAACACAATATATTTAAGCACTGGATGGCATAACACTTTACTCAGGGATAAGATAGCAAATCAGCTTCAGTGGTGGGTATTTGTGCCCACCACTGTGTCCACTTCTGTAAAATAAATAAATCTTAAAAAAATAGCATGGACTTTGAAGTCAGACTTGGGATTGAGTCTAATTTGTTAAGCTCCACAAGAATAAAATTTGTGTCTGCCCTGTTTATTATGACTCTCCACGAGGTCCTATCCCCAGTTCCTAGATGGTGATGCATAACTAACCCTGTCTACGTTGCTTACTAACTTCATGTCTTTTGGGCAGATTACTTAATCTCAGCCCTCATCTTTAAAATGGGGAGAATATTAGCAGCCAACTGATAGGTTTTGGTGAGGATTACATGAATTAATAATTGTAAAGCACTTAGCAAAGTGCCTTGTACACAGTAAGTCTTAATGTTAGCAGCTTTATTACTATTAATGTTATTTTATTAATATGGAACCAGCTTTGGGGTTTATGGGAAGGAGAAAAGAAGGTGGCTAAATCTATTTTGCTTACGAAAGTTTAGGCTTTATTGAAATAGAATGTTTTGAACATTGTAATGACCAGTAAATCACTGAGTCCTACAAGTCTGTGACATTTTGGGACTCACCTGTACACCCAGTTTCACTTGCAAATGATGGATCATTTGTGGATCTAGTCAGAGTTATAAAGGGTCATTCTGGTTTTTCATACTGTTGGTAACTTCCCAGCTGCAAATAATGGATTTTTGTGACAGATCTTTTGGCAGTGACTGGACATGTTTTCGTTAGCTAATTCAAGTAGTCATCACACTTCCCTGGGCATGTTGAAAGCTTTCAACATCATAATTACCTACTCATTTCAATCACTAGTGCTTCAACAATCAACCACCATGGTAACTACTTCCAGGGAATGTTAAAAAGAGGGAGCACAGTCTCCTAATTCCTCTGGGCATTTTGTGAAAAACGAAAAATGGCTATTGATAGCATTTTGGGGAAATGTGTAAAATATGGCAATTCAATATTACAAAATTATCTTTGAAGATTCTGAGGAAATGAGTCTTCATGGATAACATATATTTTACTTTTGATTTTGACATACTACCTGCTTATGAAGTATACACAGGATGTACTTATAATGTATTTATAATGTGCTTATAATGCATTGATCTTTCACTGTGCAATTTTCCTTAACACAGGGACCTGTTGGGAATTTGTTAATGAACTGTATCTACATAAATATCCTGGAACTAAAGATGCTTAATAAATGTATTATAACTAAAGACTTAATAAATTAAAAGTGACTTTAATGCCCATTTGAATATGACAGAATGGTTTGTGAACTAAAGACTTGATGCAGTATAATTTTCTGGTTATTCCAACTACTACTGATAGTGAATCTGATCAGCACCATTCCATCTAGGTGATAGAACCACCAACTGAATGAACTAGTGGAGTACATATTGGAATCAGACAGAAATGGGTTTATACCCTGGCTTTACCAATTAGCAGTTTTGGCCCCGTGCAATTATCACATCTCCTTAAGACTTTTTCTCTTCTATAATACAGGGATGATAATATCTACATTATAGGTTTGTTATAAAGATAAATGAGATCAAGTTTGTAAAAAATACTAAGTACAGTAAGTGTGGGATATAGTAAATGCTCAGGAAAGAGAAGCAAATATTATATAATTTTTATTGCTTGAGACAGAGAAGTACATCATTCCTATTACAAAAGTGTGAGTAGATCAAAGAGTACTGGGGAGTCTGTGAAGTGAGGTAGTAAATGTCTGTGAAGGTTTATTATATTGTTTGCCTAAATAGAAGCTCAGTGTACAAGACTGACCATGGGTTCTTGTAGAAGAATCTCAGGGAACTGGACTGTCCAAATCTTTTTATCATGCCAGAATGATTGCCGTTACAGAGTCTATGTCAATCTCAACAATAGAGCAACTTACTAACAGTGTAAAGTGTTGGCTAATCAAATAGCTATTGAATGGATGCTTTGACTGCCAAAATATACGATGCCAAACATTGGTTTGGCAACCTCTTTTTACTTAATTGACTGACTTTTGTGGGTTGAATTGGCTGCCATTACATAGATGTAGCCATCAGCCTGGGTAAACTGGTTTTAAACTTCTGGTAGAGAGACAAATAAGGAATTGTAGCAAAACAATAGTTATTAAATTCATGCCAAAGGCTTATCAAATAATATGGCATTGATATTGGGGAGAAAAAAGAAAAGGAAATGCATTAATAAGTAAGATAGGTTGCTACTATTCCAACTATCGGTCTATTGGATTTATATAGATTTTTGAACCCCATAAATCTATCTATTCACCAATTGTTATTGCTATAAACAATTGAAAATGTTAATCGATTGGTAAGACAATTTACGTTCAAGATTTTCTTGGACAAAAAAAGCAAACATGTGCTGTATAATTCCTGTTTATTTTATTCAGGGTCTCATGTTTCTTTATCACCTTTATTCAATATAGAAAAAATGTGAAATAATTTTTAGAAATACAGCAGGCTCGAGTCTATGTACAAAAATAAATTACTGCTTAAGGGGCCAGAAGACAAGGTGATATTATGTGTTTAATTTGCTCAGTTATGAAAGAACCTCCAGGGTATTGGGTTATGAAAAACAATGGTTATTTTGAGAGAAAATGGAGCCAAATTGGGTGGATTTTAAACACTTTCCAATGCGTTTAGTATTGGATGTGATTTCCAGGTTGGGGTGGGGGTGGGAGACTCCGTTCCATTGTTCGCTGTATCCACTTTGGGAAAATGCTCCTTCCTCTGATTCTGTTCTGAACATGGACATTTCTCTAGATTGCTTTCTTGGAAATGGCAACAGAAGATGGTAGCAATAATAGGTTTTAAGATGCTTGGTGGTGAATCATGCCATTTTATAAATTCATCTCCTTACACTTTATTTCCTTGCTGTGAGATAATTTAGACAAATGTCAGTGAGGGAAAAAGAAAGTGATTGGTGATTCCACCTCCCCCAATAAAGCAAATTCCTAATTTTCTGTCTTTTATCTTTTGCCATTCTTTTGTGCTCCTCTTTGGCCTTGTCAAAACATATCGTTCAGTTAGAGACTAAAAATATTTTCCCATCGATTGGGGTTATTGATTTTTTTTAATCTGTACTTTGGCTTGAAGAGCGCGGGTGAAGGGTGAAAGTTCACCAGCTTAGTCTGCCGTTTTATCTGGACAGCAGAAGAATGTATTGGCAGCAGATTTGATTTACCTTGTTGGGCAGTTGTAGACACTTCAGCCACTGAAGACAACCCCCTAGCATGTCCTGCTGTTGCTGTCTTTTTTTTTTTGTACTCAGGAACTCTTGAAAGATCCACTTTCCTATTGATTTTATCTCTCTGTTTCCAAAGCAGAATGTATTTTTTTTTCTGTTTAGGATTCTAGATTAGGGCTTTTGGAGATGTCACAATGCCTTCTGGACTCACAATAAATAAAACGGTATTGCATGCATCAGTTGGAGTTTGGCCACTCTGCCCATTTGGCTTACAATCTCGGTTCATGTCCATCCGTGATGTCACAGCAGAATCTGATGTGACTGGATCAAATTTGCTGAAACCTTTGTTTCTCCATCACAGCTGATCAGACACATGAGCTCAGGGCAGTGTTTGACTCCTAATTTGAGTCCCAGGATGGCACCTTAACCTTCCTAATGAGCACCAGGAATGTGGTAGGTGGCATCATAGTCGTTGTTTAAAGAACAGTGTTGTGTGAGGATGGATTCTTTATATAGTCCCAGCTGTAGCATTTGCCAGCTGTATCACTCTGTACAAGTTGCCTAATATGTTGGTGCTTTAGTTCTTTGATTTGTAAAATGAGACTAGAAATTATACCTATTTCACTAAATGGTTGTAGGTTCACATGAATAAATACATATTAAAGTCCTAGAGCAGGACCTGGTACACTGGAAGTTCTCAGTAAATACTAGCTACTGTTGTGATTATAGACAAGCAAGGTGAGACTGGTGGTGGGGGCTGGGAGTATAAAGAAACAAGAGAAGTTCACACAGAAGAAGAAAGAAAGAACTGATTCTCAGGATCAGGATTTTGGATTCAGTACCACAGATGGCCTCCTGATTGCTGACACACTTTGGACCATGTGGCCTTGACCCCTTGGTTGGGTGTGGAGGTTCTAGAGAGAAACCTGAGGTTGCTGACAGAAGGGGCTGCTGGACTCACCATGCTCTGTGGATAATCAGTCTAGTTTTTCTGTCCCTGCTTTCATGTAGTTGCGGCATTTCACCATTACTGTGGGCTCAGCCCCAACTAGAATCTGCAACTATCATTCAACATGAGTCACATGTATTTAATACCCAGAAGACAGGCTTCTGTTAGTGAGGAAGCACTGTGGTGGGTACAGTGGTTCTAGAACTTAAGTGTATATAGAATCTCCTACAGAGCGCCTGATTCAGGAGTGTTGGGTATTTATTTATTTATTTGAGAGACAGAGAGAGAGAGAGAGAGTGAGCGCATGAGCACGGGAAGCAGGGAGGGGTAGAGGAAGAGGAAGAGAGAGGTGGGGCTCGATTTCACGACACTGAGATCATGACTTGAGCTGAAACCAAGAGTCGGACGCCTAACCAACTGAACCACCCTCATGCTCCAGGCCTTTATTTTTAACAAGCATCTCAGGTGAATTGGATGAAGTTGGTCTCAATTCATACTTTGAGAAACACTGATACCACAGAAAGAACTTGGGCTCTTGATATGGACAGAATTGGATTTGCATTTGCTTATCAGTTACCTTCGTGTGGGCCAGTCATTTAATCTGAGCCTCAACTATAAAATGGACCAGTGTACTAATAATATATTGAAAGTGTTGAGCACAGTGCCTGACACCTAGAATGTACTCCATAAATGCTGAAGTTCTCATCCCCTGATTCTATTTGCTGTCTTGTACTCCAGAGAATTTTATACTCTGTTGGAATTAATTTGTCTTAACTTCTTTTTCCTCACTCATGCTTGTTGTTGATTTCCTGTCTGAACTGCACCTGCTCTTACTATCCCCTTGTAAACACTTTCCTGTTTAGATAAGGTTGACTGTATTCCTACAAGCCTTTGCTCTTTCTTTTCCTTGTCTGCCCTCAATGACATGGTGGTGCCATTCCCACATCTGGGTTGGGTCTGGGTGCAGTGTTGTGGACTAGAGTTCCTCTTGCCTTGGCTCTCAGGACTTTGGGTCTAGAAATTCTAAAGGCCATGTCTTGCCTCTGTCTGTGGTGCAGCTGAGGCATCTCTTTCCTCAGTCTGTTTAGTGCCCAGTGTTGGCATTTCTTGCCTACTCTATCCACTGCTCAGTAACACAGACAGGTGCTCCCATAATCTGACTGATATAGGACAAATCAGCTAACCAACCTGAGTTAGCAGATGTATCAGCCTGTCAGGAGCTAATGGCACCTTTTTTTTTTTTTTTACGCTTAATATTTAAACCTGGCTAGAGGGTCAAAGCTGTCTTTTATGTGGAACCGAAGGCACTGAATTAAACTGATGTCAAAAAAGTTGTCCAGTTTGGTCTCTTCACTCAAACACACAGTCATTTGTGTGTGTAGGGAAATGCACTGTCATCTCTTTGGTCAATTAGTCCAAATGGTATTTTTCTGTAAATATGGTCTTTAGCTTTAATAGACCTAAACATCTATTTGCCAAAGAAAAGTAAGAGGAATGCTGGTCTTTTAGGCAGATACCCATCTGGAAATGCCACGAAGATGTCAGCTAGAGAAGAAAGTGAAAGATATAAAGCAAAGACTTGTAGGAATAACACCAAGATTGCTGAAACAGGAATAAACTGTCAACTTGGAAAAAACCTAATGGAGAACTAGAAAAATACCCTGGAAATATGTTTACTATAAGGCATACTCTCTTACTTTATATTAGCAAGGGAGATAATAATCTTAATAGGTCATTGGATTTAGGGACTACCCTAAATCTAGAATGATTTCATTTCAAGATCTTTATATCTTCACAAGTCCTATTTTCCAATAAGGTCCCATTTTGATGGTCTGGGTGGATAGGAATTTTGCGGGGATACCATTCAACTCATTATAGCACACAGGGCCAGTAGGCATGATACAGCTCCATATGATGAAAATCCAGAATCTGGGCAGTCTGAAGCTATCTCTTTCTCCCTCTGTTCCATTCTATTGTGAAAGCCTTAGGAACAGGAACTTGTGTAAAGAGGCTTGAATGAGAGGTGCTCAGTAAATATTTTGTAGAAGAGTAAATTAGGAAAGCAGGTCAGGACCAACAAAAAGACCCTGAGGATGAAACTCTCAGAAGTATCTGTTTCTACCTTTTCCATGACCATTTTAATGTGCTATGGACAGTCAAAAGTGTGAGTCTACTTTTGTGTCCAATGGACCATTTGGATCCCAAATATTTAATCTACTACAAAAATAAGTTCCCCATTGGAGTCAGATAAAAACAGAATTGCATGTAGTGTGATGGCTTTCTGAGAAGAGGGAACATTCAGATGTACCTTAGTGAAAACATGCACTAAAATTGTATTAACATATTAAAAAGGATGAGCTGTATCACTGAACAGGGAGAAAACCAGCATGATTGGTCAAACTTACAAAAAATTTAGTTGACTGGCAGTAGTTAGAAAGGTGGCTCAAAATGAAAAAATTCATTTACTAGTTTTTAACCCTTTAAAAACAAGATAGATTCACCCATTTGAGTGGTTTAAGGCTATAGTCACAAAGTGACAAACAGGTGCATAAAGACAGAGCATTCAGTCCATTTGGGTATGGACCCTCTTACTAGTCCCAGAAAATTGACCTATTTTATTGCATCCTTTTTACAACCAATTCCAGCTGGCTGAATTGAGTATATTTTTCATTCTGACTTGTTGACTTCTGGCCCATTAAGGCAGCCAATCCAATTAGGCAGGTTTTCTGTTGCTTTGCCTCCTGACAGAGCATCTGATTGGCTCACAGTTCTTGCTAAGTGACAGTCCTTCCACAACTGTGGGTTATCTTTCTTAAAAGGATCTTATCTCCTCTTCTCTTTAAAATGCCTGTATTTTTTCTGTTTTTGCTTAGGTTTGGGTTTTAGGGCATTTCTCATTCAAGTACTTGAGTTTGTATATTTGAGGTTAGGACCTACACTGAGTGATGAGTCAGCTGGGTTGCTAGGATTCACATTTTAACACAGTCTTTGGATTACCAACTGTGTAGGCTGAATAATGCTCCCCCAAAAGATATACACATCTTAGTCTCTGGAACCTGTGAGTGTTATATGACAAAAAAAGAACTTTGAGGATATGATTAACCTAAGGATCTTGAGATGGGGAGTATCCAGGGTGGTCTAGGAGGGCCCTAAGTGCAATCACATGTTTCCTTATAAAAGGGAGATTTAACACAGTCATATAAAAGAAGAAAGTTGTGTAGAGAAAGCAGAGGGAAGGATGAGGGAAAAAAGATGCAGGCCTGTGGCTTTGATGTTGGAGGAAGGGGTTATGAACCAAGGAATGCAGTTCCAGAACCTGGGAAAGGCAAAGAAACAGATTCTTCCTGAGAGCCTCTAGAAGGAGCATGGCCGTGGTAACACCTTGGTTTGGACCCAGTGAAAATGATTTGGACTTCTCGCCTTCAGAACTGTGGGAGAATAAATTCTGTTGTATCAGACTTGAGGAATATACTAAAGCAGGCACAGGAAGCTTATACACCAAACAAGACCATCCCTGCCAGGACTAAATCCCTGCTTCTGAGAAATGTGCTTTGCAGGGGGATTGACACCAGCTATGCTGTTCTTCATGTATTTGTCTATGTTTGTTTTTCAAGGATAAGTTTGAATGTCATTTTTGACCTTCAGCCCTCATCTGAAATGTTGTCTGAAAATACTTGGTGTGATTTGCTGGATGAAAATGAGAGACTTCATAAACCTCTCATGTAGCAATCCAGTTTCTTTGGTCTATTAAAACTTTTTATGTCAAGGTTACCCAACCCTGAGGTTACTTATGGACCCTCATTTTCATTTCTTTTTTGGGGGGAATCATTTTTATTTAATTATATGGACACCTAGCACATCACTTACCTGTTCCTTCTTGAAATTCTCTTTTTCCTTGGAATTTCTTCTTTTGTATTAGTCAGGGCTCCCCAGGAAAACAGAATTAATAGGATATCTATCTATCTGCCTGTTTATCTAGCTAGCTATCAATAATCAAGCTATCTGTATAATTTAGTTATAAAAATATGATGAAATATTTATTTATGATAAGAAAATGGCTCACATGATTATGGAGGCTGACAAATCCCAAGATCTGCAGCTGGCAAACTGAAGACCCAGGAGAGCTGGTGGTATAGTCTCAGTCCAAATACTGGCAGGCTGAAGACCCAGAAAGAGCTTATATTTCAATTCTCATCTAAAGGCAGGAGAAAACAGATGTCCCAGCTCAAGGCAGTCAGGCAAGAGGAGGTCCCTCTTCTTGCTGAGGGTCAGTCCTCTTTTCTTTTCAAGCCTTCAATTAATTGGATGAAGGTCATTGACATTAGGAAGGGCAATCTGCTTTACTTAGTCTATGGATTCAAATATTAATCTCATCCAGAAACATCATCACAGACCCACCCAGAATAATGATTGACCAAATATCTGTGTACCTTGTGGCCTACTCTATTGACACATAAAATTACCCTTCACATTCTGTCTTACTATTTTTCTGTTTTTTTCCACCTACAACTTTATTTTCATTCTTAAATGTGAATATCCTTCAGAACTGGATATCCTTCAGAGGCTGCCCATCTCCATTCCTCCACTCTAAACAGTTCCTTGACACTCTCTTTCCCTCAAGCATCCTCAGCTTCATCCCCATACCTAACTTCACACTAAGCAAGTAAAACCTGACTCTATTAAAATCAAATATTTCAAAATTGTACCAAATTTCCTACCCTTTAGCTGTCCATTATTCTTGCAATGGTTTCACCATTATTCTAGGTACCCAGGCTCAAAACCATGAAGGTGTCGTCGAATCCACCCATTTTCCTTTCTTTTCATAGAAAAAACTCAGCTCTTCTTGATTCTTCTTTAAAAGTTTTTCTCACATCCCTCCCTTCCTCCTTTCCTCTTCATTCCTCCTGCCTGGGTGATAATACAGCCAACAGCATGTGGCGATTGCTGCTGATCCTGATCAGATTTCATTTAATAAGCACTTCCTTTGTGCTAGGTGCTACACTAAGCACTTTACATATATTATCTCATTTATTTGTCCCCCTAAATCCTTTAAAGCAGGTATTTTTGTACCATACTTTGCAGTTGAGACAATGAGGTTAAGTAGTCTGTGCAAGCTTTCCTAGCTAATAAGTAGCAGAATGAGAATTAAAACCGAGGCCTGACTCCACAACATGCATTCTTAAAACCCTTTTTATAGTGCCTCTTTGGATTTTCTAAAATTTCTTCCAACTCACATTTCTAAACCATTCCCATTTCTAATCTTTTCTATAACCACTGACAGTAAAATCTGGAAACACGACATTTGTCAGTTTCTTTCCCCACTCAGAAACCTTCAGTGGCTCCCCACCGCTCAGGGGACTTAATTCCAGTTATGCCTGTGTTACAGACATTTCTTCTTTTTCTGCTTCACTGTCTACTCCCATTAGAATTAGTCAGTTGTCTGGATGTACTTCCATCTCTTCATTCATATTCTGCCTTCCATCTGCTGTAGTTGTCCTTTCTCTCCTAGCTGATACATCTCAGAGCATCCTTCCATGTCTAGTTCATATGTCTTTAAGCTGAAAATTCAGCTCAGAACCTCCATACTTTGATTTTTCCACTCGGAACTAAATAAACCTTCATTCCATAATTTTGGTGAGTATGTGACTCACTGTATTATCATTTAGTTACCAGCCTGTCTTCTGGATGGGGTGAATTTTTAATCTTTCTTATTGACAAGTGTGAGTGTGACAGGGAAGGGAGTGGCATCCTAATCATCCCTGAATTGCACTTCCAGATCCCCTCTGCCCTTGAGGACTCAGTCATTCCTTCCTTTCCTGGGGGTGGGTGGTAGAGTGGGAGTAGGGGTTGGGGTAGAGGGAGTGGGGGAGGGGGTTGTGGTTGACAGCTGTCAGCCCAGTCCCTCTTCTTGAATTCCCTCTAGTAGAAGAGAGAAACCCATATCCAGTGATTGGTTGATGTGGGGGTACAAAGGTCTGGCCCCTTGCTTCAATATGAGGTAACTCACAAGGGCCATTACAACTCCAGAGTTCTCCATTGGGATTAACAAAGTCCTTTGTTATCACTGTATTGCTCTTCAAGTTCTTCCTCTGTCCAGTCATGCTTCCTGCCCTCCTCCACAGGTGTTGATCTTGAGGGCACTTCCAATACACCATCTGCACACAAATATTCCCTTCAGCTTTTCTTTCCCAGAGCACCTGACCTATGACAGGGAGGTCTACACCTGGCTGCCAGCAGTATCTCAGTTGAGTGGCAGAAAGAGGATGGAGGTTTACCGTTTAGGATGTGGGCTTTTTCTTGTTTTCCGGTTTTCACTACAGCGCTCTTGCTTGCCTCTTTGTCACAGTTTGGATTTTCTTTGGTTCATTTTCTCCACAGAATAAGCTTCTTGGTGGGCTAAGAGACACTGGTTGCCTGGTGGCTTGGGAGGAAGCCAGCGAATCTGAATTCTTCTTATGCTGACATTCATCCACCTTCCTAGTTTCAGGCCCACGTCCCCTTTCTTCCATGGCACCAGGGGTCACTAATTCCTAAGCCTTCCCAGGATGCTGTAGGGGGAACGGCTTATTTCTTATTCTTCTCTGCATGTATTTAGTTGTCAGGTTTTTCACTTCTGTTAATGCCTCCAATACTTTCTGACTCCTGAGAGTTTTTGTTCTCACTTGCTGTTGTCTCCTCGTTTCCTTTTTGTAATTTTTACATTCTTTCACTCTCATTTTAGTGGAGCTTCTGGAGGAACCAGGGTTTAGCACAGGCATAAAATATGCCCTGTTTAACCAGGAGTACTGGAGTTCAGGGTTTGCTGCTAACTTTGGAGCATCTTGATTTTATTTTTAAAGAAAGGCCATGGTTTCTTAAGACACGTGTGGCATTTTATTTGAAAATATTTTTTTATTTGAAAATATATTTTTATTTATTAAGGGAAAAATTTGGGTCCCATGTAGTGAACTGGGTTAAAATGAGCATATGTTCATTCACCAGAATAGTGGCAAGGGCATCATCAGCCTCTGTCTCACCCAAGCACAGGCAGCATGAGACTGCCGAGACTGAGACTTCCCTTTGGTATATACCTAAGCATCCAGAGAGAAATGAGACCTTTCACCAGTCACTCAGATGTTTTGTCTGCATGTCAGGAACCATCCGGAGGTGCCTAAGTATTTGAATGTGTGGTGCCCTGTAGATAGCATATCTGTGTGACTGCCTGAATTTCTCTCATCTAATTTTGATGTTTCACCTCGTGGTAGATGCAGCCGAAGTCTGACCAACTGCATCACTGGATGTGTCAATTACAGTGGGATCTGAGGTTTGTAAATTAAAGATCATGCTTTTTTTCAGGCTGTGTTTGATGCCCGCAGTCACATTTTGGTTCCTGTTTAGTCCATGTTTTGGGAACACAAGAGTGTCTTTGAAAAGATAAGGGCTAATTTCTGGAGAGTGGGCATGAGTACTGGAGATGGTCTGCTGTGCAGCAGACTGCCAATCAAAGGGTGCCAGCAATGTCATTCAAGGTCAGAGACCCAGTGAACCGCCAATCAAAGTTGCAGAGCTGTGCATGTTCACTTGTCAGTGTTAGAAAGAGGTCACTCTCTCTGTGGTGTGGCTGGTATGTGAACAATGAGAGTATTTCAGTGGTCAGAAGCACATTCTGCTGCCTACCCCCTGGTGATTTCAGGATGCTTGCCAAGGTTTTTCCTATCCTACAGGAATATAAGGCGGGATGGGAGAAAAAGCTGAAAGTATTTTTAAAAACTGAGTTATAGATTCTGATTTCTGAAAGCAAGCATTGTAGCTAATTTAGTACGTAGCTTTGTTTGATATCATTTGCTTAAAATCTCTATGAGAAAGGATAACAAAGAAAAATCAGAAATACAATTTTAGATATCTAAAAAGAGATAACTCCTTTAAAACATTTTGTAGTTGGTATTCAGTTTGCTTTCTTGCCTTAACTCAGCTAATCATTATCTTGTTGATTTTTCATCATGCAAAGATAAGTTTTGCATTTATGGAAAAAATGAAAATTTTAAGGATGTGCTAACATCACAGAATAAAGCTTGAAAAATTTTAGTTTCAGGGTCTGGAAGACAAAAATGATAGAAACATTTAGTTTTGTATTTCTGTAGGGTCTTGGTAGATTTTCAGAACAGCCCCTCTCAGAGGGCAAAGGAACAATTCATCATAATCAAGAATATTAGCTATCGAAAGTTATTTCACGAGCAACAAATGCTATGGTGACCAGATGTTAGAAGTTCCATCAGGGAGTCTCCCTGATGGCAAAACCTCCAAATGAGTCATGTTCTGAATGTTTTGCCTCCCCATGATAAAATATCCAGATAAATTTATGTAATTCCACATGCTTAGCGTTATGGACAGAGACTATTTGGCTATAATGTTCAGAATTCATCTGAATGTTATGTAGATGGAAGTATAAGCAACTGCTTTAGTCATATCTTATTTAGGTAAAAAATATTAACAATAGCATTTTGTAAGTTCAGAAATAAAGCACTAAATTGAGGCAAAGGGTATGTATACCAGGTGTGAACATGGGGGATTTTTCAAATTTGTAGAATAGTCCGTGAGAAATACATGCAGTTTGGGGTTGTCGAGCATGAGGTTTAGGGTCGGAAAGGTCTTTGAGGTTCAAGCTTCTCATTTTATAGGTGGTGGTACCTGAGGCTCTTGTGGAGGAGGCAGAGATAGTTAATGGCAGAGACAACTCCTGGGTCCACCTTTGAGTCCCAGGCTCTTTCTCTTCTACCAGGCTTGTGGGAAGCCAGACTGTTCTCTAATTCCCCTGGGAAAGCTCATGTAGAGGTGAGTTTTCTGAAGCTGCTCAAGAGGCAAAGGAGAGAGGCTTTAGGATCCGGAAGGAGAGTGGATGCAGTGAGAAAATGCTCAGCAGGGGCCTGGCCCATTCAGTTGAAGGGAGCATTGGGTGGTTTTCATGTGAGAACCAGGGTCCTGGGGTTGCAGGAAGCAGAGGTAAGAAAAGAGGATGCTCAGAATCACCCAGGGAGCAAAACATTCTCTTTAAAATGGGCTTTACCTGCTCTCAACTCTGGATTAGAAATACACTTGGCTATCAGCTGCAACAACTTTTTACTGGTAAGTCAATGTTTTGGGAGTGACAGACTCTAGACATTGAAAACACTTGATTCCAGCATCCAGCCTTGGCCGACTTGTCTCATAGTAGAATATGGGAGTGAGATGTGTGGGCAAGGGGATACAGATCATATTTTCCTTCCCTTACTCTGATATCCTGATAAACACCCCTAGGCTTGGAGGAGAGATTAAAATCCACGAAGACAAAAGAGGAGTGATTCAAGCGTGACCGGTTTCTTTCACAGATGTGAAGGGGGCTGGCCAAGAGGCACAAGGCAGCCAATTTTCAGCTCTGACAGCTGCCGAGGTCATCAGCTTCCTAACAGCACCCCTTAATTCCTCTGAGGCCAGGGTGTCCTTTGAACTCAGTGGTTGTTACACTTCCAAAGCTAAGCTGAGAAGGAGAGAAACCTGAAAATTTTGCTGGCCACTGAGTGCACAATTACCAGGCCATTAATACCTTAAGCTAAGGACTTAGGGTTCTCCTATCTTCTCTGACCTATGAACCAGTATTTGCTCCCAGACAACTTAGACACACACACACACACACACACACACACAGCTGTGTGTGTGTGTGTGTGTATGTGTGTATGTATTCATGAGATAGAAAAAAGGAATGGTATTTATATGCTAAGAGCTTCAAGGCTGGCAGCAGTACTTTTCTTTTTTTTTTATGATTTTTTATTATATTATGTTAGCCACCATACAGAAAGTACATCCCCGGTTTCCAATGTAAAGTTTGATAATTCATTAGTTGCGTATAACACCCAGTGCACCATGCGATACGGCCCTCCTTACTACTCATCACCAGTCTATCCCATTCCCCCACCCCCCTCGCCTCTGAGGCCCTCAGTTTGTTTCTTATAGTCCATAGTCTCTCATGTTTCATTCCCCCTTCTGATTACCCCTCTTTCTTTATCCCTTTCTTCCCCTACCAATCATCCTAGTTCTTATGTTCCATAGATGAGAGAAATCATATGATAATTGTCTTTCTCTGCTTGACTTATTTCACTTAGCATTATCTCCTCCAGTGCCGTCCATGTTGCAGCAAATGTTGAGAATTCGTTCTTTCTGATAGCTGAGTAATATTCCATTGTATATATGGACCACAGCTTCTTAATCCAGTCATCTGTTGAAGGGCATCTCGGCTCCTTCCATGATTTGGCTATTGTGGACAATGCAGCTATGAACATTGGGGTGCATATGGCCCTTCTCTTTACTACGTCTGTATCTTTGGGGTAAACACCCAGTAGTGCAATGGCTGGGTCATAGGGTAGTTCAATTTTTAACTTTTTAAGGGACCTCCACACTGTTTTCCAGAGTGGCTGTACCAACTTGCATTCCCACCAACAATGTAGGAGGGATCCCCTTTCTCCACATCCTCTCCAACAATTGTTGTTTCTTGCCTTGTCTATCTTTGCCATTCTAACTGGCGTAAGGTGGTATCTCAGTGTGGTTTTGATTTGAATTTCCCTGATGGCTAATGATTTTGAACATTTTTTCATGTGTCTGTTAGCCATTTGTATGTCTTCATTGGAAAAGTGTCTGTTCATATCTTCTGCCCATTTTATGATTTGTTTATTTGTTTCTCGTGTATTGAGTTTGAGAAGTTCTTTGTAGATCTTGGATACCAGTCCTTTATCTGTAGTGTCCTTTGCAAATATATTCTCCCATTCCGTGGGCTGCCTCTTAGTTTTTTTGACTGTATCCTTGGCTGTGCCAGAAGCTTTTTATCTTGATGAAGTCCCATAAGTTCAGTTTATCTTTTGTTTCTCTTGCCTTTGGGGATGTGTCATGAAAAAGGTTGCTTTGGCCGATGTCGTAGAGGTTGCTGGCAGCAGTACTTTTCTGAGAAAGCCTAGTGCTCTAGTTCAAAGGATGCTTACAGTGGGAGTGGGGACTGTAGAGCTGAGAAAGATTTTCTGTGAGGGACTTTTGTTATGGCTAGATATAAGGGCTTGGTGAGAGCAGGGAGCCTGAGAAATGTACCTGGCCTTGCATTCTGCTTCTGAAGGGGATTCAGTTCCTGGGGATTCACTGGTCTAACACTGTGGATCTTCCACATCAGTGGGTGAGAGAGGAGGGGTGCTGTCTTCACTGCTCTAGACCCAAGCCACTTGGTATGAGGTAATGATGGGGAGATTCAGGCCCCGGAAATCTGCCTCATTAGGAAAGCCCCAATAAAAGCAATGTGGTGGATAAGGACAGGACTTGGAAAGTTTCGATATAGTAAGATAGGGCATGGTCCATTATTTGAAAATTATATATAGAAAACCACATTATATCAGCAATAAACTATGACTCACGAGCAACATGTGGATGGTGTGTAGGATTGTTATCATATAAAGGCTGAAGCATTTAAACTAACATGAGTTAGAATTTTCAAAATCCTTAATCTGCAGAGAGTAATTTAGCTTAAGGAGTAGGCAGTTCGTGTAAGAAATAGAATATAATATTGTTCAACCAAACTTTTAATTTTTTCCTTCTTTTCATTGTTAGTTCATTGTTATCTATATTTCGTTGTGATACCAGATGCAATTTTATGCTTATCCTATATACAAGATACACGTTGGACTCACAGCTAATGAGAGGCAAGAGGTCCCACTTGGACTACAGCAGATTCCTTTTACCTTTGTCCTCATGGTTCAGGAGTTCTGAGCTCCCTTTCATTCTCTGTCCCCTATGTGACTTTTTGTGGGGTGGAGTATGGAAGATAGTACATCACAAAAACTACCTATGTCATACTCTGCTTTATACAGCATGAGGGTACCCTGTACTTATCCATGCATTCACTTGTTCAGTCTGAGACTGTGGCCCTGCTGCCCAGGACAGTCAGGGGCTTGATAGGAAACTTACTAGGGAACTTGCTCTTCTATCAGGGAATAGCAGGGGATACAGCAGGGGTTGGTGGTCATGTCAGGCAAAACCTGAGGCAGGGAGCTAGCTTGGAGCTGGTGAGTTCAAGCTAGTTAAGTCAGGGCAGGAACTTCAAAATGGCCAATGTCAGAAAGGTCAAGTGAACAGAAGGACTTGGTGCAGCGATGGGGGTTACTTTCAGAGGCCAAAGCTCAAGTCATGCTGAAGTGGCAGACCACACCTGACCTGTCCAGAGAGCCCTTTTGGGTTAGGAATCGAGACAGACCAGGCCAGCCAGCAACCTGGACATCTCCTAGATGCAGGTCTCCTGACAGTTTTCCTCTGCAGCACTCCATCCTCCTCCTGCTTCTGCTTGTTAAAGAGGCTTTATACCAGACTTCTTGTCTGTATAAGACAAGGGTTTGTCTTTAGAGAACTACTGTCATTGCTCTTAAGCTCCACCCTAGAATAGAGGCCACATCTTCTGGCCTGATAGGGAGCTCTCCAGTTTGTTTGCTCATTCATTAATTCATTTATTCACTTATATTCAGCAAAATTATTAAATCCCACTATGTGCCAGACCCTCTCCTGGCTGCAAATGATATAATGATGAATGAAACGTAGCCTTCGAACAGAAGTTGGCAGTTATTGGGGGAAGTAGACACTTAAAAATAAATAAAAATTAATACGATGAGAGCAGTGATAGAAATGTACATAGCACATTATGGGAGCACATGGGCATCACACATAACCCTGAAAGATAGTCAGGGATGGTCTTCCGGAGGGAGTGATGTCTGAGTGGTGTGTCTTGAAGAAAGAGAGGAGTTATCCAGAGAAAGGAAGGGGAAGCAGCAGGGAGATAAAGCAAGGACATTACAGATAGGGAAGCCTGGATAAGCAGTGGCCAAAAGGCAAAAACAGTGTGGAGTGAAAGGATTTTTGGAGCAATGCTTACAAGATGTAGAGGGTTAAGTGAGCCCATTTTCTCAGCAGAGAAGATCTGTTATCATTAATGGAGTGTTCATCATCTCTCTTGGATCATGCTCAGCTTGAGACCAGGACACCAACATCTCCCTAGGGACATGCAAAAGCATTTTACACTCCAAATGAGTTGGTGAGACAAACTGAGCCTGCCTGGGTGGCCCTCATTTACCCCAGCATCAAAAATGAACAGAAACTACTCATGTACATCTGGGAGCAATTCCTGTTAACAGTATCTGCTGACTGCTATGACCGGTGCCAGGCTCCTGGAAGGCCCCACTGCCCTGTTCTTGGCTTGACAAGGAGGGAATGGAATTTCAGCTAGACTATGGAGGGTAGATAGGGTTTTTGACTGGAGGTGAGAAAATACAAGCTCATTAGGGAAAATATATGGATCAAGCAAAAATACAGAGAAAATACAGCATAAAGATAGTGAGGAGTTTATTTGGCTGGAGTGGAAGGGAAGCTTATCCACTCTTTCAGGGATAGAGAAAACCAGAAAGATGGGTTGGAACCAGATCACTTTGAGCATAAGCGTTAGACAGTGTTGAAACCATTAATAAAAACCAGTTTCTTCTGCTGTCTAACACAGCCACCTAATTTGAGGTAATATTATTGCTACTTGTGATATTTCTTTCCTTCTTACCCATCACTCTGCCCCAGGATCATTTGTTTACTCTTTAATTCATGCATCTATTCACTTAGGCTTCTGTGAAGCACGATTTGATGTATATAAGAGAAGACTCTTGAAAGGGAGATAACTTGAATTGCTGTTCTGTCCACACATTTTTCTTTCTTTCTAAAAAATAGCACTTACCTTCTTTTTATAATTTATTCTTATGCAGAAAGCTATAGGAAGCTTTAATTTGCCTGTGTTTCTCAGCATTAGGACAGGTCAAATTTGGAACCATGGGCTAGGTAGAGTTGCGGGTCTTTTTCCGCATGTACCTTCTCCCTTAGCCTCACCCCAACCCCAGGAGCAGGTCAGCTGTCCAGACAGGCAGTACCAGGTAGTGCTTAAGTACAAGGGCCCTGAAAGTAGATAATTTGGGGTCTGAATTCTTTCTTTGTCCCTTTTGGCTTTGTGATTTTGGACATCACTACCTGAGTATCAGGTTCCTAATCTGACCATATGATGTCAATATGAGACTTAAATGAAATAGTGTATGTTAAGTGCTTAACTCATTTACTCAGCCTATAGTAAGTGCTCAGTAAACAGGGGCTAGCTGTATTACCACAAATAGGTCATTGAATCCTACCCTCGAATAGAATCTAGAGAAACATTTGAAATGATTGAGGTGGAGGCAGAACAGCAATTAGAAACTGTAAACAAGGTCTGCTGTCTCCCTTTTGAGAGCTTTTTCTAATTTATGCCATTCTGTAACCTCACTGGTGGAGAAATTCAATACTACTGTTAATGATGTGGGAAAACCTCCTCTGTCATATAGGCCTCTATTTTAGAGCAAATGAATATCTACCTAAGCAAAAGATAGGTAATTAGCCCAGTTCTCCAAATGAAAGAGGAAATATGAATGAAAAGGAACTATTATAAAGATCCTAGAATAGACTTTCATTGAAAAGCTTCCAAATTACACTAGTGATTCCATAATTGTCACAGTAGGAAATGGAAGAACACTTGAAAGTCATTGTTTGGGGACACCTAGGTGGCTCAGATGGTTAAGCATCTACCTTCGGCTCAGATCATGATCCCAGGGTCCTGGGATTGAGCTCCACATTGGGCTCCCTGCTCAGCAGGGGAGTCTGCTTCTTCTCTCCCTCTCCTTCTGCCTCTGCCTCTGCTTGTGTGCTGTCTCTCACTCACTCTGTCAAATAAATAAATAAATAAATAAATAAAGTCTTTAAAAAAATAATTGCTTGTCAGAGAAGATAATATTTTCTGCTGTTTCCCTGCTATGACTTCTCTCTGTGTCTCTCTTATATCCACCTATCTATCTACCTATTTTTAATATATTTATTTTAGAGAGAGAGAGAATGTGAGGCGGGGGAGAGGAGCAGAGGGAGAGGGAGACAAGCAGACTCCCCACTGAGCAGGGAGTCCATGAGGTTGGATTCCAGGATCCTGAGATCATGACCTGAGCTGAAACTAAGAGTCAGACGCTCAATCAACTGAGGCACTCAGGTGCCCGTTATCTGTCTGCCAGTTTATCTACTCGGTCCCAAGTCTTGGACAAGGACCACAAATCCTAAAACTGAGGCTGGCCTACCTTTGAGAAGTGGGGCATCATTCTTGATGGAAATGACTGCTCCTTTCCCTGATCCTGGAGCTCAAGTCACCATCCCTCACTTAACATCAACTGCCTGGCCTGGCAGATTTCCCTCAAGACACTCATGTCTTCACATTAGATTCTAAGCTCTCCAGGTGTACAGACCTACCTTTTTGATCTCACCAACACTGCCTAGCCCAATGCCTTGCATATGCTGAGGCTTCCTACCTAGAAGTTTGGCTTAGATCAGGGCACTTGGCCATCCTTGCCACAGAGACAGGACCAAGGCATCTCAAGGCAGAACCAGCCACCCCTGGAGGAACTCTTCCTCACTGGAACAGAAGTGTTTATACCACCTGTGCAGGGGAACTGTTCTGTCCAGTGAGGAATGTGCTCTTGCAATCTTCTTTTTGTCCATCTTTGCTTATCCTAAGAAATAAGGAGATACAGTACTTCTAACAAGGTATAATGATAGATTAAATTTCTTATGTGCCCCTTCTTCCTTCAGGATATTAAATTTATTTCCAGTTTTATTGAGAAGTAATTGGTATATATCACTGTACAAGTTTGAGGTGCACAAGATTATGGTTTGATTTACATATATTGTGAAATGGTTACCACAATAGGTTTAGTTAACATCCATCATCTCATATGGATTACAATAAAAAGAAAAGAAAAACTATCTCATTGTGATAACAACTCAGGATTTACTCTTTTAACTCTTTTCCAATAGATCATACAGTGATGTTAGCTGTAGTCATCATATTGCACATTACATCTCTAATACTTATTTATCTTATCATTGGAAGTTTGTACATTTTGGTCACCTTTCTCCAATTCCCCATTCCCCAGGATGTTCACATTTTAACTGATGAAAAAGCCCCTGTTAAATTCAGGCAAATGAGATGGAGGGATAATTATGGGAATTGCAGGTATCAGCAATGTTTGTTTTGGGGGGTGGCAGTGTGTGGGTGTAATGTGGGAGAGATAGCTGCACAGGATAGTCAGGGAAGGGGATTTTTCTGCAATTTCTGAATTGATACCTGTGAGTGACCAATTTCTCTGACAAGATACCCAGAGGGGTTTCCCTTTTGAGTCACGTTTTGGCTTTTTGTCGGCATTCTCATCCTTGGCAGTTAAAGTTTCTTGACCTTTTGCTGGATAAGTAAGGGATTGAATGGGAACTATAAGGTATAGTCTTTTTAGTAACTGTGATGATTTTTTCTGTCCTGGGATATTAAAGAAAGACTCCACTCATTGTTTCCCATTTAATCCCTTTCCTTAGCCAGCCACCTTCAGCTTTTGGCTGCTGTGTCCTTTCTGGGATTATGATATTTCCTGGCACAGGTCGAAGAGCACTTGATTAGGTCTAAGATAGCAGCTGGCAAAGCACCCTGAGCATAGTCAGTTTATTTTAGAGTTTGAGTTATTTTGTTACCTACTCTGAGCTCTGTCTTCTTCTGGAGGGAGTTCACGATCTCTATTCGCTGACGTGACATTTCCCTGCCCTTTCCTTCATTCCAAGCCCTTCTTTCTGTCATTCATAACTCTGATTCCAGAGTGACCTACTTGTGTTTGGATTTTTATTCCTGCACACTTCACAGTGACATCCTTTACTTTGATAGATAGAATCATCTATCTTTAAAGAATTTCTCTGGTGTTCCTGCCTCTCCTGTGGAATATAATTCTTCAGGCTACCTCCTTCCCTATCTCCATGTAGTCTTCTTGTAAAGCCTCTTTCATGACCCTCTCAGGAACCCTTTGCATTTTCCTGACTGCTGACTATATTTCCACCTCACTACTTGATCCCTCTCCTCCCTACTCTTTCAGTGGGAACCAATGCTACTGCCATTCTGAATTGTTTGAGGTCCCCTGGAAATGCCGTACCATTTCATGACTGAACAGGTTGTTTGTCTGCCTGAAATTTCTTTTAGGTCCCCTTCTTCTTTTTTTCTGCAGACATAACTTCCCTCACCTGATTCTACTAGGGCATTCCCCATCTCTGAATTCCTGTGCAACCTACAAGACTTAGATGGTTGTCTCCTCTGAGCATTTTTTTTTACCCTCTTCTTATGTCATATTATTTCCTTAACCCTTAATCCCTGGTAGAATATATCTTTACTAGCTCTTATCCCAGGATATTTTAATAATTTATGTGCCTGTCTCTTTATAGAGCAAAAACCTTGCCTTCTTCAACTCTGCACTAAGAAGGCTGGTCCATGCAGGTCCCAGAATGAATGAATGAATGAACTAAGGTGACACACAAGTGAAATCTGACTATCTTGGTGCCTATGAAGCATAGGTTTCATCTTTTCATCTTAGGCTTGCTGTGGGATTCTCTGGAACCTAAGTGATGCTTCCATTAATTCAATATATAACATGAATGTATAATTGTGCCAGGGACTAGAGTTAAAGAGAATAAAACTTGATCCTTGACCTCAAAGAAGTCCATATTCTTGTGGGAGAAAGATTCTTATAAAGAAACGTAATCCGTAGAACCAGGTTAGAACATTCATAGGACAGTGATAAAAATAACTACTTTACATGCTTTCTTTATTCAAGTCCTCTCAACTATTATATCCATTTAATAGATGAAATAGATAAGGAAACTAAGGTTCAGAGAGACTTTTCTAAGGGCATTACCACTATTAGGAATGGAT
This sequence comes from Ailuropoda melanoleuca, assembly GCF_002007445.2. Lineage (NCBI taxonomy): Eukaryota > Metazoa > Chordata > Mammalia > Carnivora > Ursidae > Ailuropoda > Ailuropoda melanoleuca. Next base: position 53,304,206 of record NC_048222.1, on the reverse strand, counting down.
TAGATGGGATAGACTTTAGGTACTGGGATTCTAGTAAGGAAATTATAGCAAAGGTCTAGCTAGGTAGGTGATGGTGTGGGTTTGAATTCAGCAGAGGCTGTGGGCATGATGGGTAGGATAAATCTCAATATGTTTCCTTGTTTATATTTCCCTATTAAAAGGTTCCTTCTATAACCTTCTTCCACATAAATCATCATGTTGATACAGACTCTTATTTATTGGATCAAGAATGGATGTGAAAAAAAAAACCCTTAAAAAAAAAAGTATGGATGCTTATCATTTGCAACAACGTGGATGAACCTGGAAGCTAAGTGATACAGGCCAGACACAGAAGGAGAAATACTACATCATGCTACATATAAGAGAAATCTAAAATAGTCAAACTGAGAGAACTAAATGGTAGAGTGGTAGTTGCTAGAGAGTTAGGGAAGGGAGCAATGGGAGATATTAGTCAAGAGTACAAAGTTTCAGTTAAACAAGACTAATAAATCCTAGAGATACTGTACAGTATGGTGCCTATAATTAGTGATACTATATTTTACACTTAAAATTTTGCTTAGAGAGTAGATTATATGTTAATTGTTCTTAACACACACACAAATAATAAGTAAAGACAGCAAGAGGACATTTTTGAAAGTAATGGGTTTTTTGTTTTTTTAAAAGATTTTATTTATGTATTTGACAGAGAGAGAGACAGCGAGAGAGAGAACACAAGCGGGGGGGTGGGGGAGGGAGAAGCAGGCTTCCCGCCGAGCAGGGAGCCAGATGTGGGGTTTGATCCCCGGATCTTGGGATCATGACCTGAGCCGAAGGCAGACATTTAACAACTGAGCCACCCAGGCGCCCCAAGTAATGGGTATGTTTATGTCATAGATTGTGATAATGGTTTCATGGATAGACACTTATTTCCAAACTCATCAAGTTGCATACATTACCTATATACAGATTTTTATATGTCAGTAATACCTCAATAAAATGGTTTAAAAAAATAATGAGTGCTTAACTTAAGAACAACCCGACTATAGACTTGACTAAAGGCCAATGGGACAGTCTGGCAAAAAAGCCATGACCAGTGGGTGTGGTTGAACAATTAGATCTCGTGACTTAAGCTATTATTTGTACTTGAGAAATAGACAAAGAATTAAATAGTCAAAGCCAGAGTGAAAGTGAGTGGACATAGAGTAAAGCAGAGTTACTATGTAGTAGATTGGTAGAGCTGTGATTAATAAATTCCTGATGGCAAGACACCTTGGTCACTAGAAGTGTATTGGTCCTGAATGAAACTCAAGTTCCCTAAGCAAGTTCTGATCACTTCAAGCCTGGCTGTGTGGCCAAATCTCCACGGTCAAGATTCTCATCATCTTTTATTCCTACATGTTATCCCTCAAATCCTCTTTGCCTGAAATAAACCAAATTATATTCTGTTCCTTGCAACCAAAACAGCTAATCTATTATTGGGGTTGAGAGTAGGAACCAAATTTGGAAAATTTTCCTGAGGAATAAAGCTGATGGGATTTGATGACCAATTTTTATCATTATTGATTATTTTCAAAAGCTATTGGAAGAGAGAAGGCCACTACAGTTTGCAACCAACCACACAAAACCAAATCTGACACATGTAGTTTCAAACCATTCAGAGTCTGAATTTCTAGCAAAATGAAGGAGGCAACAGACTAAAGAAATATCAGATAATATAACAACTAGAAGCAGCATAAAATGGAAAATGCACCACAAGAAATTAAAAGAACTAGTGTGGTTTGGAGAAACCACAATTGAACTCTGCAGGAGCTGCCTTTGTTTCTCTGCCTTAACATGTATTTGCTACTGCAGATTAATAGCCTCCATTTGGGGAAGAAATGGCTCTGGATCATTGTTCCATTTTAGGAACCACAGGTGTTGTTGTACACATTCTGTTTATAACCTTAGGGGTGAATGAAAAACGAAACCCAACCAAAAAAAAAAAAAAAAAAAGCGACCATGGACCAAAATGAGCTTTGCCAACGTTTCCTTTCTGATCATTCCTACACAGTCAGACTCAAAATGGTATGATAATAAGCACAAAGTTCCACTGTCTATTTGGAATGTCGATTTTAAGAGTGAGGACACGAGTGTCTGTATGCATGAATATGCGAAAAAGAATTAAAAAATTAATGTGACTAATCTACTCATGTCTTGCATATTAAGTAACTTTCAGAATTCACCTCATGGAAGGGGCCACTAGTTTTGAAGAATGTAGATTAATAAGCCTCGTTGCTTAAAAAATGAGCTTCAATATTTGTGCGAATCATAGAGTCAAAAGAAAAAATCGATGGACTATCGACTACTGGGGATGATCACATTCATTTTGCCCTTTGTGGTTGGTGAAATCCATGCTGCAATTACAGAGACAGGCTGGCAGCAAAGAGCCTCAGTCGGGCTTTCAGCTCCACATTAATCCAAAACTCCCCATTTTAATGCAGATATAGATTGCTTTGAGTCAATAGCCGACTGCTTGAGTTGTGAAGTAGCAGTTCTGCCGGGGCTCTGGCAGGCCAGAGCTTACAGTATTTGGAAATTTCAAAGCTTTTCTGTGTGAACCAGTGTGACTAAGGCTCCAGGGGAGGTGCAGTTGTGCTGATGTTGTTGAAAACATCTGTCTTTGGGATCTAAAACACGGATTATAGCTAATTCAAGGTGGGCAGGTCATAGAATCATAGGACTGTAGAGCTGGGAAGGACCTTAGAGGTCACCTGGTCCAGCTCTTCCCTTACAGATGAGGAAATTGAGGTCCTTAGAGGTTAACTAACTTGCATGTGGTTACACAGCTAGTCAGCAGAGGATCCTATAGTAGAAAAAGAGATGCATGCTCCTGGGCTTTCCAGTATTCTACATAGGCTATGAAAAAAATCAAAATTTATTCTATTTACTACATCACACATATGTGCTTGCAACAGATGCTTCATTGAATAGGTTTCACTTAATCCATTATTAATATTCAACAATCCATTAAAAAAGGAAGTGAGGAAATCCTTAACACTGGGAGTATGTATGCAGCTATGCCAACATAAAAATAATCTGTAGCATGTTACAATTGAGGAACACGTGAGATACCATGCTTGAAGCATTAAATGGGACAAAATTTTTTCAAAGATGCTTTGTAAGTGGTATGGCACTATACTTATGTTAGAGTAAAGGGTTATTTTTAGGCAAACATTGGGGGCAGATTTGTATTTCATGCAGTATTATTACTTTTATCAAGCTAGACTGTGAATGTATTAAGAGAGACACATAATATCTTTCATCTCTCTATCATTAGCAAATATCATAGTGCTTGGCATGTAGAAGATGCTCAATAAATATTTGCTGAATATTGAATGTTGTATATCTAAGTCCAGATAGTAAACTCTTGCATTCAAAATGTGGTCTGTGGTTCAGTAGCACTGACATTGCCTGGAAGTTTTTTTAGAAATGCAGAATCTAGGTCCCCATACCAGACCTACAGAAGCAGAACCTGAATTTTAACAAGATCTCCAGGTGCTTAGCAGGCTCAGGAAAGTTTGAAATGCTTTGCAATAAGGTATGTTGAACCAAGTTTCTTATTGTTCAAACCTTATTACAATGAATTTAGGTATGAAGTTGGCATATGAAATGAAAATTGTGAGTGGTCAAAATTATCCCTAAATGAATAGCCCTAAAATCATCCACACATAATCAAAGGACTCTGTGTGTGTGTGTGTGTGTGTGTGTGTGTGTGTGTGTGTGTGTTGTCCCTTAGTTAACTAATGGAAAAGTGGGTTTACATTTCCCATCTACTTCCTAATAAGAGAATGTTTTCAAGCAGAATGGCACCATTTAAATAATTATTTTTCTCTCTTTCTAACTCATATAATTTGAGTTAAATGCACTTATGGTAAGACTCACTGTCCATGGAAAATATTTCTTTTAAGTACAGTGATGTGCTTCTTAGTATTATGACCCGAATACATTCGCCCAGTTAACCAAGTTCAGTTATAACAACTAGTCACATTGAAATCCAAGGTTTTCACCCAGTTATGCTGTACTTTACTGGACAGTTATAGTATACACATCTTTCAAGTGGAATTTTGAAACAGGGTGATGGGACATGAATCATCACTCTCTCTCTCACAGCACCTTTAATACCGGTGGGTTTTGTGGGTTATTTATGGCCTGAGTAGCTCCCTGGATGCCACACATATCTCAAAAGTGGCAGAGAATGGCCTTGGATTGGGGAGTTCTGACTCTGAGTCCTGCACTCCTTTCTTAAGTATCTATAGGGTCTGGGCTGATGCATGAGTGACCCGACCTGTGCTCTAGCAAAGAGCTTTATCGTAGGTCTTTCTGTCTTCTTTCATGATCCCACAATAGAAAATCCAATTTGAGCTGAGGTTGAGACAAGGACCACATAGTGGGAGAGGATTCCTCTGCCCTGTTTCTGTCCTAAGTCATCTTATACTCTGTTGGTGCTGGCTTTGTGACCTGTACTGAAATACTTTGAGAAGGCAGGTATATATGGTTGATTGAGTGGGGGTCACCTGTCTCAGCAATGGGATGGTTATATTTCAGCCACTTAAAAGGGACGTCCTAGCACCAATCAGCTTACTTTTACTAGCTTTCAAATGAACTCCAGGACTCTCTGGGCTTCCATGGAGAGAAGTGAGTTTGCCCTGCAGAGAAAGCACTGGAAGGATTGATCAGGAATAAAAGGGGTTCTCCAAGGGCATGTCTGATCTCTGCGGCTGCTGCCCCTGCATTTTATCTCCGACCTTGTCTTCTATCTCTGCCCTACTCTCTGAGTGCCTTTTTATTTTCCAGGCTCAGTCACTTTGTAAAGTCTCCCTCTTGTCTTCCCTTCTCATGCTTGCCTTTTTAATTCTTTAATAAAAGATTTATGCAGTCATGCTCAGTAGTGGCAAGCAGGTTGTGTTTATAAGGGGAGAGCTACAGCAATATCTCTCTATGGTGTTTCTACTATTTACATGAGAATAATTCACCAGATCAGCAAACAGATCAGCTGGAAATCTCTTGCTTTATGACAGAACGGATCAGTTCAAACTGAACAGTTTATTGCAACATACTGCTGAGCAGCCTAGCTCGGCTTCAAAGAAAGCTGCTTTGGTTCCCACTGGTGCTGACCAGCTCATCTTAACAGCTTGCTTTTAGACACCAACATATAGCCTGAAAAAAAAGATCAAAATTGGAGTTAGTCTATACTGTGCTGGCTTTTAGCCAACCATGACTCCAGGAGTGGATAGCCTGCTTTAGGGAAATGATTTGCCCTAAGCAGAATTTGGACTTCTTTTTTTTTTTTTTTTGAATAGCAACAAGCTGCCTTGTTAACACTACATTTTTTTTTAATAATTTTTTTTTTATATTATGTTAGTCACCATACAGTACATCCCCGGATTCCGATGCAAAGTTCGACGCTTCATTAGTTGCGTAAAACACCCAGTGCACCATGCAATACGTGCCCTCCTTACTACCCATCACCAGTCTATCCCATTCCCCCACCCCCCTCCCCTCTGAAGTCTTCAGTTTGTTTCTCATAGTCCATAGTGTCTCATGTTTCATTCCCCCTTCTGATTACCCCTCTTTCTTTATCCCTTTCTTCCCCTACCGATCATCCTAGTTCTTATGTTCCATAGATGAGAGAAATCATATGATATTTGTCTTTCTCTGCTTGACTTATTTCACTTAGCATTATCTCCTCCAGTGCCATCCATGTTGCAGCAAATGTTGAGAATTCGATCTTTCTGATAGCTGAGTAATATTCCATTGTATATATGGACCACAACTTCTTAATCCAGTCATCTGTTGAAGGGCATCTCGGCTCCTTCCATGATTTAGCTATTGTGGACAATGCAGCTATGAACATTGGGG
>NC_048222.1:52937392-52985763 GCF_002007445.2 Ailuropoda melanoleuca | reverse complement strand
CCCCGCCTCTCCCTCTCCCTCTGCCTGCCTCTCCCCCTGCTTGTACTCAAGTGCTCTCATTCTCCCTCTGTGTCAAATAAATAAAAAATCTCATTAAAAAAAAAAAAAAAAAAAAGAGAGACTATGTGAGGTGATGGATGTTGACTACCCTGTGGGGATCATTTCGCAATATTTCCATATAGTAAGTCACCATGTTGTACACCTTAAACTAGAACAATAATGTATGTTAGTTGTATCTCAATGAGACAGGGAAAAAAAAACTGCATTAGCAGTAGTTAAACTTATAGCTTACAATACAAATTTACAGGCTATCAAAATGGGAATGGTTCTCAGAAGAACAAAGAACCTCAGCCAAATTATGAGTAAAATGACTTTCTTTTCTCTTTGTGGAGAGGGTTAGTGTGTTTTGATTGCAGGAGGAATAGCTGCATCATGTTAGGTTTAAATAGGATTTTGCTATTGTCTTTATTTGGAAGTTAATGTGTGGTTAAGGAAGTGTGTCTGGAGCCCAGGTTGACAACGTGGCTTTGTATTCCTTCAACTTTGCTACACTGGAACTATTTCCCAGAATTCTCTTTCCTGTAGGATCATGGATTAGGCTTCACCACAAGAGATATTTACATAAGATTTAGGAGGTGAATCTAAGCAGTAGCCTTTTTCATCCTCTGAAGGTAGCTGCAGGACAGGACAGGTTGTGCACCTTGGTGCTCATCTGCTGGGCCACACCCAGGCCTGCAGCTCCTCCCTCGCAGCAGACCTCCTCCTCCACCCTCACCCTGATTACAGTCACTGAGAGCCAGACATGGGTTCCAGTCTGCTCTTGTTCTCTCTTCCTGCATGCCCAGTTTTTTTCTCCTCTGCTGCTATCACAGCTGGCCTTTGCTTACTTCTGCCCAATGCCAGGTGCAACACCCTTGCAGAGACTTCTTCAGCACCTCCCATAATTGAGTACGATCTAATCCCCGTTAAAAATCCCACATTTTATACCACTCAGAGTGGTTTTGCTTCTGTGATCGAACTCTGACTGATACACTATTTTTTGCGTTTTAGTGAAAATTTGATAATCTGAATATACAGTTTTTCATGGGAGAAGGCTTTATCATGCTACTCCCACACTTCCTGTGGCCACAATGAGCTGGAGGTGAGTAGCTTCTGCTCCTCACAATGATGCATGCACTGTCCAGTTTGCTGCAGTCCCCAACTGGCCCTTTTCACTCATTTATATTTGATGCCTGATCCCAAAAGCATTAGGGTTTGTGACTCTCCTCCAAGAATGCCTAGCGGCATTCTTGAAAGCTCTGGTCTCATTTTTGTTCATTGTGTACAAAGGCTTTATTATTGCCTGACATAGACCAATCAACATTTCCAGGTCGACTGAGTGGGCTGTGACAAAAGTTCTAGTACCTCATTAAAAAACTTATTCATTCTTAGGGCGCCTCCGTGGCTCAGTCATTTGGGTCTCCGACTCTTGGTTTCAGCTCAGGTCATGATCTCAGCGTCGTGAGACCGAGCCCTACGTCAGGCTCTGGGCTGAGCATGGAGTCTGCTTGAGATTATTTCTCCTTCTTCCTCTGCCCCTCCAGCTTGTGCTCTCTCTCTCTCAAATAAATTAATCTAAAAAAATAATTATTTATTCTTTATTACAATTATTATTCCATCCTTGGTAAGCAAAGAATAACATCCATACTTCATTCACTATGAACAAGCTCAGGTATTTCCCCCAGACAGAGAACAGAAGTCAATAAAACAGCATGATGGGAATTATGTTTTTCCACAAGCTTTGGAGTTGGAAGGGGCTTGAGACAATACCCAGTTGGCCAGTGTCAACCTTTGCTCTACTATCATCTGACTTCCTCTGAGACTCTTCTGGGCTCAGAGATGGGGCTGTGGGTCTCACCAGATAAGGCTCCTCCACTCTGTTCAACCAGAGAAGCTTCACATTACTTGTTTCACATTGGGTTTCTGCTGAACTTTCTTTTTCTGTAAAAGGAGGAACTTGTCTAACCCTCTCATTTCACAGATGAGGAAAGGCAGTGTCCCAGAGTTAACAACTAACCATGGAGTGAGTTGCAATAAGATCTCAGGACACCAGACTTCCATCTAAGGATTTAACTGTACACCCAACTGTCTCAAGAGGCAATCGGGTTGGTTGTGCCAAGAGAACTCAGATTATACCTCAAGAGCAGATGGAGGTGGGTAGATCAGCTTCATGAACTGCTCAGGAGGGGGGTAACCTAGAATGCTGCTGATTCCCTTCCAGCTGTGCAGGGGAGACTTCCAACCCTTATTATTAGACTTCTGAGGTTTCTATGCCATGACCTGAATGAATAAGAAATAGAGAAGCATTCAGAAGTTATTTATTTCCCTATTTAGCTGAGGCAGTTTATTTTATTTTTTTCTTAAAGAAGAGGCATCTTGTTCCTTTTAAATCCACTTAGACAAAAACTAGATGTTATTGACAGAAGGCCTGCGATATGCATCTCAGGTTTTATATGGGGATTTTCATTTTGTCACATCCAGTTTAAGCCACCAGCCTAATTTAATTACAATTAATGAATCACCATTTACCCTGAGGCAAAACCAGGTTTTCTTGCTGAAGAGGTGTTCAGTGCATAGCATTCAAATTCATGACCTAGACCTCAAATTAACGGGCTGTCCATTAAGAATGGATGAGTGGCTTTGAAGACTGCATTTATCAGTTGTTGACAGTCTTCTCTTGCAGTCCCCAGTGGTCCCTTTGGAAGAGACAATCAGAACAGGAAGATACTGCAAAGGGAATGTCCAGGGCTACCTAATACCAAATGAGGTTTCGTTAAAGAACAGCTTTGCACTTATGGGGTGGAGTCCATGAAGTGGTAGTTAGCCCTGGGATGTGAGGCTCTATCTCAGCAGCAGGATTTTCTATACCCAGAAAGAAATGAGCCCTCTGAGAAATTGAATCTTTCCCACAACAAGGGATGCTTCCATCCTGCCTCCAACCCCCAGGGTCTGATTATTGGGGAAAAGTTAAGGAACCTTCTCCCAATTCCTTCAGTGAGAATTTGGTGAATGTGTACTATGTGCCTAAACCTCAAGATATTTAGATAACAATCCCAAGAAGTGTAGTATTGCTTGTGAATATGAGGGACAGAGATGATCTTGGGCTGAGGTAGGAAGGGAGTTCATCTCAGAGAGTCATCAGTCATGCTATCTTTGCCTGGGTTGATTATTCAGCTGGTCTAATTGGCTGGCTTGGTGGCCCTTTCTTCCGTCTGTTGTTCCCTTGGTCAAAGAGGACACCATTCCATGAGAGCAAAGGGCCATCTTAGGTAAGTGCTGTGGGAGCCATGGTTCCCTACTAGACATCTGATGGTACAGGATTCAGAGACTGAGATGGGCTGGCTGGACATCAGAAGAGCTATCTCAGGAGGTGTGAGAGTGACCCTGAAAGGTGAGAAGGCATTCCTGGCACTGACTTGAGGATGTACAAAGGCTACCCACGGCCTGGGCCATCTATAAGCAGGACATGGCTCTGCCTGGAGGGGTGGGGTCTTCTCGGGAGTCAGAGGATTATTGACTCAGTCTCCCCAGCACCTGCACTCCCATCTGCAGCATTGACTGAGTATGCCATGGCTGTGACTGCTTTTAGTGGATCACTACTGTCCTAAAACCCATCCTCACTTAGCTGCCATACAGTTGGCCCTTTCATCTCTGTTCAGTGTGGTGGTAACTTCCACAGCTGTGTGGAAGCTGTGTGGGGCCTTCAAGGCCCCAGCCATAGGCTCCCCACTGGCCTTCACCAGACCCCCTAATGTCTCCTGACTCCTGGATCCTTGGCCTGTCCCCATTTCTCCCAAGAAGCAGAAAACGGAGTTGCAACTATCTTCTTCCAATATCTACCTCTGCCACTTTCCTGTAGTCACTCCCTAATTTGGACAACTTCCCTTTTTATGTTGGCAAATCACCCTGCTGCCTCTCCCCTAATTCTCTGTAGAAGCCCTAATTGGCACACAAGGCTGAAAAGTGGGGATGTTGAACTGCATTGCTAGGGGGAAGTATACTAACTCTGAGAAATGGAGTTCATGAAGATTGAACTCAACCTCCTCCCTCCCTGATTGCCTCCTGATACCTCTGACCAACCATCTCTCTCTTCTCTATTAGCCTGTGGCATGTTATGAGCTATGTCTAAATGTCCAGTTCAACATTTGGTACATACCCATTCACTTAGCAGGACAGAGCCTACAGGATTGTATGGAAGTAAATAACCTGTTTCTTGCCCTCAAAGTGCTGATCGTCTCATTAAGGAGAGAATCATCATGAACAACCACAATCACCACCACTCCCCCCCCACCACACATGATTAAATAACAAGACAACGATGCAAGAGTTGTTACAGGAAATGCCAAATGAGTGCTCTTGACCTTAAGTGCGGTATGTGCTGGGTTGAGGCAGGGTGTCTGTGGGTTAGGTGGTCAGAGCACACTTTATTATGTAAGAGTGATTTAAACTTACTCAAAAAGAAGGTGAGAATTTGATGAGCACATTCCAGTTTGCCATGATATTACAACATCATATTCTCTACTTTTTAAGATGTGTCTAGGTTTTCTCCTCAGGCAGACTGCAAATTTTTGAGTTCAAAAACCTGCTCATATTCCTTCTGTATCTTGCTCCTCTCATGGGGAAAAACACCATGTGTTCCTGGAGTATATGCCAGAGACATGCACTGGATTAACTCAAATTAAGTCACACTCTGAGATATTTGTCCACGTAGGAAAGAACGTAAGGTTTGAAGCCAGCTTGAGTAGAAAGGATCTTCAGGCAGCAAAGGTCACCTAGACCATCCCAAGAAATGCAAACTTTCCTTTCTCTGAGCAACTGCAGCATGGTCAGAAATTCTTTCTAGCCTATACCTTTCTAGTAAGACCCAAGAAGTTGGTGCTAATAATTCTTGCAATAATTATAATCTTATCATTGTTTTCTCCAAGGTAGAATTGCCGTGAAGCTTTAGATTCAGAGACTCTCACTCATATACCTTCTAAATTCCTGAACCTAATCATTTTAAATTCCTTTTCTGAAAGAGGACCCTCAAAGTGGTATTAGCTTCAGCCCCCAGAGACTTTGGATCTGCCCCTACAATTTATCATTTATTTTCTAAATGCTTTTTTCATGGAAGCCCAACAACAGTCTCATGAAGTAAATTCTATATAATTTAGACTTTATCAACAGTCCCAGAGAGGTTAAATGACTTGCTCAAGGTCACACAGCGAGTTAATAAAGATCCAACTTCTATAAATAAGTTTCAGAACAGAGATGAGATATTCTTATAAATTATCCAAGATTGAACATTGGAGTCTTTTCATTTCCTCTTCCAGACGGTGAAAATGAGAACACAGCTCTGAGTAACATTATGTTCTTTCAAAGCTACCCTCTGCCTGTAAGGTGAGAAGCCTGGGGTTGCGGTCCCAGGCTAGCAAGCCTCATGGGAGCAGACACCAAATGGAATTCTGTGGTTGTTTATTGGTGCTTAAAGTCCAGCACATTCTCCACTTCAAACTATAGCAGCAATGGGATAGAAAACAGCGTTAGAAAAACTGACTTAATTTAAAGACATGTCTGGGGCATCCAAACTGTTTATAGTTTCTGAGTTTCATTTTGTGTTGTCTTTTTTTTTTTTTTTTGCTGTAGGGAAGTCAATCGTGTCTTATAGGATGGTTCTTTTGTACGGGGAAGAAGTATGCCAACATCCAGTCATTTGTGAAAAGTTACTCATCAGACATTAGTGAGCACCTACTGAGAGCTCTGCACTATGCAAGTGGCTGGCCATAGCCTAGTTGTGGACATGGCAGAGTCATGGGTATTTAGGAAACAATATCTCTGCAAACCCTTAGGCCTCATATCCCTTAAACTGAGGCTGCATCCAAGAACCAGGAACAGGGGTGGAAAGCCTGAATGAGGGGCCCATGTGTCCAAAGGCCGTCAAATGTACATTTCTGATCTTTTCTTAAAGTGAGGTTTTGGAGAAATCATGATACAATTAAAAAGAAACATTGATAATACATCTTGAAATGTGTGTTCTGATTCCAGACCACACAAACTATAGTGTACTATAGATTTATCAATTAAAAAATAAAGTCCCTCCATTATCTTGCAAATAGCACATTTATGTATCATTGCATTTTTTGGTGACAGAAGTGCTAATTTGTGGGATGTAAATGTTTGCAGTTTACCACATTTCTGATAACCCTGTTCTTACATCTTATCATTGTGAAATGTCCCAGGAGCCAGCCCTCCATAGGTCTCTGAGAAGTCCTGCTCTCAAGGGGCCATTTATCACAATGCCTGACCTTGGCCTCCTTGCCTTTTGCATTATCAGTCCTCACAAATCTCTCTGGTCTCCTCCCATATCACACTCCCTTCTGCTCATCATTTCAGGACTCTAGTCTTCATACCCTGAGCCTTAATACTTGCTATTCCTGCTGCCTGCTCAGCTTCCATGGGGCTGGCCCTGTCTCATTGCTCACATCACAATTTAAGCATCACCTCCTCAGAGGCTTTTCCTTGATTTTAGTTACTCTATTGAGCTCTGGCAGCCTTTGTAACACTGATCACATTATACTGATCCCAGTTATATTTAAATAGTTACTTGCAGGAAACCCATCTGTGTGGATTGGGTCCATCTTACCTACAGAAGACCTAGTGAAACTTGGCCCAGCTCTTATTTCCAAGTTTGCTTTTGTTTTGTACTCTTCCCAACCTAAGGTATGCAGTTAAGATTCTGGGTCCTATCCCCTGTCTGTCAGAAATTAGATGGAAAGATGGAGACTGGCTCTTCACCGGTTTTCACCAAAAGAAAATCCACTTGCCCTCAAGGGATTCATATGTTTAGACCCTGGTTAGAGGGGCAGAGGGTCAGGGAAGAACCAGAGTGTGCAAGTGTCTAAGGTTTCCTTGGCCTTACCTTTCATCTCAGTTCCTCTCTTCCTGACACTAGAGTTTAAAGATTTAAAAAAAAATTTATATATGAGAGAGAGAGAGTCAGCAAGCACACAAGCAGGAGTGGGTGGGGGAGGGGCAGAAGGAGAGGGACAAGCAGACTCCCCACTGAGCAGGGAGTCCCACACGGGGGCTTGATCCCAGGATCCTGAGATCACGACCTGTGCTAAAGGCAGACACTTAACCAACTGAGCCCCTGTTCCACTAGAGTTTAGATCAATCTATGATTTCTTCCCTTTGGGGAGACAGAAGAGATCAAAATGGTTTTACCAACATTCAGGTTCATTGAGTTATGTACTCTACCTCCAGCAAACATGTCAGTGAATTTCTCTAAAAAAATCAGCACCATCTCTTGGGTTTTGACACATAAAATCATCTCCATCTATTTCATGGTTAGCTGATGGCTCTCCCACTTGAAGGTAAGCTCCATGAGAGCAGGCACTGTGATTATCTTGCTCACTGCTAAACCCCTACAGCTTGAGTGACATAAAGCATAACCACTCATTAAAATATTTGTTGAATGAATGAATGAATGAATGAATGAATGAATGAATAAAATTAACCCCTGGAAGTGAACAAGGTGGAACATGAATGACAATTTGCCAGGTATTATGTTAAATGTTTTATAACTATTACTTTAATTCTTAACAAGTTCTATGATTTGAATGGATAACTTGTTATCATTTTATAGATGAGAAAATTGAAGTTTAATGATTTTTTTCAGTATCATATTCTTTGTATGTGTTGGAACCAGCATTCAAACCCATGACTGTCTGATTCCCCAGCCCGAGTTTTAAACACTCCGTTTTTTAGCTTCACTACCTTTTGATATAACAATAGCAACAATAGTAAAGATAATAATAATGATGGCTATGCTTTTTGAATACTATGTTCTTATTAGTATGTTAACCATTTATAAAAAACTTATTTTGTTTATTGCTATCAAAACCTTGTGAAATAGGAATTATTGTTGTCTTCATTTTACAAGTGGGGAAACTGAGGCTTAGAGAAAATCATCTAACCACTCATAATCTGTTTAGATAATTTTGATTATAAATCAACAGAACAGTCACACAAAATCCATGTAATTTGATTTTTTTTTTTGCCATATTTCAATTATAAAGCACACAGACATATCTAATAATATTCAGAGAGGCAATTTCACACCAGAAGCTTTCTCAGAGGCTGGTGTCTCACAAATGAGAGCCCCTCTGTTTCTGGGAGCTTTTGTGTTACTTCCAACAATTATTTTTCATTTCCCTCTGCTGAGCAAGCCAGTAATTGGTGCCTTCTCATCTAGTTGCTCTCTGGATGACAAATCACATTACTCTGCATTCCCCATCACTTTCAAACTCTCTCCAAGGCCGGTGGTCAAAAACAACAAATGAAACCTTGATCACCTGTGTTCATAACAGGGAGACTGGGCTTCCAAGAGCACCTCATTTCTGGTGGCAAGGTCCATGGCTTCTGGAGGCCCCCAAAGGGGACTCAGATCAGGCAGAGATAAGCCTTGAAAGTTTTGGGCTGTATTCGTTTTCTGCATTTTCCCTAAAAAAGTACCACAAACTTCGTGGTTTAAAACAATAAAAATGTGTTCTCTCCCAGAAGTCCAAAATCAAGATGTCTGCAGGGTTATGCAACCTTGGGGCTTTACTGGAGGTGTCCTTACCTCTTTTTGCTTCTGGTGACTTTAGGTGTTCCTTGGCCATGATGGCATCACTCAGATCTCTGTCTTCACTTGGACTTCTCTTCTGTCCTTTCTGAGGACACTTGTCACTGAATTTAGAGCCCACCCAGTTAATCAAGGATGATCTCAGTTAAGGACCCTTAACTTATTTACTTCTGGAAAGACCCTCTTTTTAAATACAATAGTCCCTCCTTCTCTGTGGGGGAAACATTCCAAGACCCCCAATAGATGCCTGAAATTGCAGATAGTAACAAACCGTATATATACCATGTTTTTCCTACTCACATATGTATGAAAAATATTAATTTACAAATTAGGCACAGTAAGAGTTTAACAACGATACTAATAGTAAAATAGGTCAATTGTAACAATAAACCATAATAAAATTGATGTGAATATGATCTCTCTCTCTTTCAAAATATCTTATTGTATTGTACTAACCCTTCTTGTGAATATGAGATGACAAAATGCCTACATGATGAGATGAAATGAGGTGAATGACACAGACACTGTGACGTAGCATTAGGCTACTATTGACCTTTTGACGATATATCAAAAGGAGGATCATCTGCTTCTGGACTGCAGTTGATCATGGGTAAGAGTAACTTAAACTGTGAATAAGGGGGGTTACTATAAGATCACATTCACAGCTACTAGGGTAAGGACTTGTTCGTATCTCCTTTCAGGACCACCACTTAACCCACTTCAGGGTCCATGCAGTTGTCTGTCTGCTAGCTCCAAGTTTTAGCATGAGAAAGGCAAGAGGCTGAGAAATATCACTAAATGCACAGATGCCCAGGTTTTAAATAACTTGGTGGTTACCTCCCCAGCTTTTATTTTACAAACAATTATTAAGCATCTACTATGCTAGACACTAGATGCTCAGAGCTAACCTGAACTACAAGCCTGTTATCTACTTTTCAAAATATGGTCAGACAGACTGACAAGGGCACAGATACTCATGGTTCAGTGTGGCGTGTTCTCTAAAAGAGAAGTATGGTACAAAAAGATCATGTAATGTGTTCAGTGAACACGTCAAGAAGGGAGGACAGGCAACCTAGATTCTCCTCTATTGTTGAGGAACTTGAGGACCAGTGAGACTGAATTGTCTAAGATCCCACAAGATGGAACCAAGGCTTGAACACAGAGCTTCTGACAGTTGCTTAGAGGCCACATGCTTCTGGCAGCTGGAAACAAAGAATTTATCCTCTTAGAAGGCAGATCATCACATTCTTAGTGACTTTGCTCTGGATTCTAGAAACTTTTATTAGATCTGGTGAGCCATCGTGGAGGAAGGTCATATAGACCCGTGTTTGTTTAATGGCCTCACTTTGTGTCTCATTAAGCTTCCTTTTCTCTCTTTTCATTCCTTATTCCTTTCTTTTTTCTTTTTTGAGTCAAGAGATAGTGGATATAGAAATCCAAACTATCTTTTGATAAGATCTTTTCAAACAACACTGAGATGGTCCCTGACTTAGAAACCCTTTACCAATCCAGATAGTATGGGCCAATTTTGGTATCTGAAAGAATTTTGACATTGAAAACAACCACCCACACCTCCTTTAATTGAAGATTGTTATAAAAAAAAAAAAGGAAGATCATAAACTATTATCAACACTTTTTATGCTGCCAATTAAGTGTTCTCTAGTCCAGGCTTACTGCTGGACTTTCTCTGTCCTGAGACAAATGTCAAAGAAATTCTGTCAAGTAGTTTCTCTGGGTCACAATTGCTTCTTTTTGAGGGCATAATCTCGTCAAAGGGCTGTTGGTGAAGCCTGCTTTGAAAAATGCACAAGTTTGTTTAGCAATTCCAAAAGGAGTTATTACTAAGACCAGTTTATGTAGGTTCTAAGCTGCAGCTTTTTTCTGTCAAAAGTTATTGTAGCTATTTTTCAGATCCCACAGATAATGTCACAGAGAAAAAAGCATTTGCACTTTGTTGTTCCAATACAACAGAGAGCATTAAAAATGGGAGAAAATATTACAGAAAGGAAAAGGTGCAACCTGAAAGGTGTCCTGGTTGAGTAGAAAGCATCAGAAGCCCTCTGAGGATGTGGTAAGAATCTGGGCAGCATAAGCCCTCCTACAGTTGCAGAGCCCGTGGGTAAATGTAGACTTGTTCCTTATAGCCTGGGTTTCTCCTACCTGATCCTCATGTCTGGTGTAGTCCAAATAGTTTCTTGAACACAGCATGCCATTCTGTTTAGTGGGGATGAAGGTCAAGTGTTGACATTCCAATAGCCAGCCAGGGAAGGGGCAGAGTCTTGATCTTGACATGAGTGGTTTTTCTGAAGCCCTTAAGTACATCAGGTCCTCCCTGCCTCATCTGTCTCATGCCAGCATCACTACCGGGACCAGTCCTCTGTGGGCTCCCACCAGCTTTGCACAGATGTGGCACTGTGGGGCATAGTGCCTCAGGCTTGTTTCTTGCCCTATGTCTGCTGCCTTGTGGGTCAACACAGAAACCCATTCATTTGACTTCCCATGTACAACCTTGGAAGTGAGGGGGAGTTAACACCCCAGAAGTAAACCTTTAATAAATGGGAGATAGGAGCTGATGAGTGAACACCTCTCCTTTCTGCTTTGAGGAAGCACTTGTAAGACACATTTCCAATGGTTTCTCAGAGAGTCCTCTGGACAGGAAGCAGTTTGTATGTGGTGCCCATACAGTAACACAAACTTGAATTCAAATCCCTCCTTCCCTGCCTCCTTCTCCATCTTTCCTTTCAGCTCCCTGGGTTCATATACCAATAATGTACATGCAATGTGAATGGTTTCACTGGGGAATTATTTTAATACCTTGTTATCTGGTGATGAGGCCAATCTAAGTCTATTCTTAATATATTCATAACCCTTTTCTTGCCTGTGTCTAGAGATTTTGGCTGCACTCTTTTTCAATGGTATGTTTTTAATGCTTGCTCCACACCTGGGTTTGAATCTAACACCTACATGAGAATTTCTAAGAAGTGTCCTCTGATTTGGGAATAAGTTTTTTTTGGAGACTAAAGACTTCTCAGTTTGGTCTAGCAAGACAATAAGGATCATTTCCTAGGCTTGCCCTTGACTAAAATGTGAAATACAAGTGAAGCTTTCTGTTCATGCATACATCATTCACTTTTCCTCCCTTCATCCATTCTACAAATATTTATTAGATGTGCCAAGCACTGTGTTAGGTTCTGAAACTACTAAATTAAATCATACATAGATCTTGGCTTTAGGAAGAATTTAGTCTAGAATACTATTTCCTCAAGTGTGTTCTTCATAACCTAGTTCCACAGGGGTTTCTCTCACTCTCTCTTTCTTTTTAAGTAGGCTCCATGCCCCATGTGGGGCTTGAACTCATGACCCTGAGATCAAGAGTCACAGCCCAGGTGCCCCTAGCCTCATAGGGGTTTCTTAATAAAAAATAGGAGATGAAGAGCCACATAATAATTTTCCTTCTTAAAAATTCCCATTGTACTATAGCCTTAAAGATTCCAAAAAGGCTGGCATATAGAAATGTTTATCTTTGTTTAACTCTGTTTTTTGTTGTGGTGGTTGTTGTTGTTTTTAGTAGCTTCTATTAAAATCCTTCAGACTGAAGTTCTGGGAAACATTAAGTACACTGGTACAGTGATTCTCCTTTGACACCTCTCCTGATGGGGCCACAGGGATTCGTATTCTTTGGGCACTTCCCCCACACCTCCAACACAACCACTGATCCCACCACTGGTCCAGACCTGTGATGTGTGATGGTGGATACATGTCATCATACGATTGCCCAAACCCGTAGAACAACACAAAGAGTGAGCCCAATTGCAAACTATGGACTCTTACTCTGTGGTCCCACTGACCTTTGGTGTCTCGTGAGAACATGTTCATTTCCCCCTCAAAGTCTTGGCATTTACTGGATTTTGTGTCTGCAATAGCTGCCTCCAGATATCACCCGGCCGATTCCTTGTTGTTGCTCAAGTTTTTTGCTTGTTTCTGCTTTTTGCCATCTTCTCAGAGAGGCTGTGACCATCCATAGACTATCTCCTTATTCCTGTCCTTCCCCTGCTATTATTTCACGCTGTTTTGTTGTCTTCTTAGTGCTCATTACTGTACAGAAGTATCTTGTTTGTTCATGTTTGCTTCATCCTTGCCACAAACCCTGGCATATCATGGGTCCTCAATACATATTTCTTTAACATGTAACATAGGAAATAGAACAAATTTTAGATATAAGATTTACCCTGGGGAATCATTCGGAAAATTGCACAGGTGCCTATTTTATTTATGTCTCTAACCTTGTCACATCAAATGGCCATGACCCACAGCATCACTGTGAGGGTGGAAACCAAATTAGTGTCATTCATTCACAATATATCCCAGTGTCCAGCATTGTGCTTGGCACACAGTAAGTGCTCAGTAATTATCTGATGAAAGAGTAAATGAATGACTTTAAAATGAATAAATGAATGAAAGACATACAAAACAATAGTATCTACTCTCACCTATGATCTCACCAAAGTCAGTGTTTTTTTTTGTTTTTTTCTGCATGTTTTCATTTTTTTATTGTTATGTTCAATTAGCCAGCGTATAGTACATCATTAGTTTTTGTTGTAGTGTTCAACGATTCATTAGTTGTGTATAACCTCCAGTGCTCATCACCACATGTGCCCTCCTTAATACCTATTATCTGGTTACCCCATCCCCCACCACCCTCCCTTTGTAACCCTCAGTTTGGTTCCCAGAGTCCAGAGTCTCTCATGGTTTGTCTCCCTCTCTGATTTCTTCCCATTCAGTTTCCCCTTCCTTCCCCAGTGGTCCTCTGTGCTATTTCTTATGTTCCACATATGAGTGAAACCACATGATAATTGTCTTTCTCTGCTTGACTTATTTCACTTAGCGTAATCCCCTCCAGTTCCATCCATGTCAATGCAAATGGTGGGTGATTCATCCTTTCTTATGGCTGAGTAATGTTCCATTGTATATATGAACCACATCTTCTTTATCCATTCATCTGTTGAAGGGCATCTTGGCTCCTTCCACAGTTTGGCTATCATGGACATTGCTGCTATGAACATTGGGGTGCATGTGCCCCTTCTTTTCACTACATCTGTGTCTTTGGGATAAATACTTAGTAGTGCAATTGCTGGGTCATAGGGTATCTCTATTTTTAACATCTTGAGAAACCTCCATACTGTTTTCCAGAGTGGCTGTACCAGCTTGCATTCCCACCAACAGTGGAGGAGGGTTCCCCTTTCTCCACATTCTTGTCAACACCCGTTGTTTCTTGTCTTGTTAATTTTGCCATTCTAACTGGTGTAAGGTAGTATCTCATTGTGGTTTTGATTTGTATTTCCCTAATGGCTAATGATGTTGAGCATTTTTTCATGTGTCTGTTAGCCATTTATACGTCTTCTTTGGAGAAGTGTCTGTTCATGTCTTCTACCCATTTATTGACTGGATTATTTGTTTTTTGGGTGTTGAATTTGAGAAGTTCTTTATAGATCTTGGATACCAGTCCTTTATCCATAATTTGCAAATATCTTCTCCCATTCTGTGGGTTGCCTTTTAGTTTTGTTGACTGTTTCCTTTGCTGTGCAAAAGTTCTTATCTTGATGAAGTCCCAAAAGTTCATTTCTGCTTTTGTTTCCCTTGCCTTTAGAGACATGTCTTGAAAGAGGTCACTGTGGCCAATGTCGAGGAGGTTACTGCCTATGTTCTCCTCTAGGATTTTGTTGGATTCCTGTCTCACATTTAAGTCTTTCATCCATTTTGAGTTTATCTTTGTGTATGTGTGAGAGAATGGTCTAGTTTCATTCTTCTGCATGTGGCTGTCCAATTTTCCCAGCACCATTTTTTGAAGAACCTGTCTTTTTTCCACGGGATATTCTTTCCTGCTTTGTTGAAGATTAGTTGGCCATAGAGTTAAGGGTCCATTTCTGGGGTCTCTATTCTGTTCCATTGATCTATGTGTCTGTTTTTGTGCCAGTACCATGTTGTCTTGATGATCACAGATTTGTAATATAGCTTGAAGTCAGGCATTGTGATGACCCCAGCTTTGGTTTTATTTTCAACAACCCCCTGGCAATTCTGTTTTTTTTTTTCTGGTTCCATATAAATTTTAGGATTGTTTATTCCAGCTCTGTGAAAAATGTCTATGGTGTTTTGATAGAGATTGCATTGAAAGTATAGTGTTTTATGTCATATTTCAAATGAAGTGATGACAGCTCAATTGTATTTTTCAACATGTGATTCAACAGAGGCACATTCAGAAATTTTGTAATTAATAGCATAGGTTCTTTCCTCTCTAGCACACCCTCGGTCCAATAGGTCATCATGTCTAGGAGATTCTATGTCCTTAATACCTCTTCATGCTCCTCTTGGCTTCCACAAGCTCTACCTTGGCTCAAGACTTCAGGCTTCTTGCCTGGTTGATTTGTCTCCCTGCTGCTGGTCTTGCCACAATCCAACCCTTCCCTGCACAGCTGCACAATCACTTTTCCAAATCATGAATCCCATCATGAATCCCATCATGTCATGCTCCTGATTAAAAAGGTTCAGTGACTCCCCTTAGTTCCTAAGATGAGGCTCAAACTTCTCCCTTTAGCCCCATCTTCTGCCACACCAGCAGTCACAAGACCTGTAGTTCCCCACATAGCACACAGGTCCACACCTCCATGGGACACTCCTGTAGGGTCCTCTGAGGAGAATTCTCCTTTCCCGCTCATTTGCCAAAACCCGCAGTTCAAGTCTTCTCCCCAGAAGTGCTCCCTGGTGCTCCCCAATCCCCCATCCCACTTCTGTTATACACCCCACCTAGCACATAGCAACTTACTAGCTAAGTGACCTTGGGCAAGTTACTTAATCTCCATCTCATTTCTTTATCTGTAAAATGGGGACGATAGAGGGATCATTGTGAATGACATTAAAGCTTTTTTTTTTTTTTGAGTGCCTGAATATATACCTTGCAGCAGTTTTCATATTGTATTTAATCACAAATTTATATTTGTCTCTCTCCTCTGGAGTTACCCTTCTACCTAAACATCTACCAAAACAGCTAAGCTTCAAGTTTCTGTATCTTGGGTATTAGTGTCCTCTCTTAGCCCAGGTTTGCTTTGCAAAGTTTTAGCTAGTAGGGGACCTAAACCTGGAGTTTTTAGGAGAGATAGACAATCTTCCTACGACAGAGCATGATATGTTTCTATAAAGGATTGGGGGATGTGTCTCATTCTCACTCTGAACCCAGAGGAGGCTGGTTTAGGAATGGTGCCTGGCTGGCTGCCTGGATACCAGGGTGTGGGTGGGAGCCATGGTAGAAGGGTCCTTGTCCTACTATTGGTGTTACATGAATGGAGCTGCTACCTTGTTTTGGTGGTGTGACCAAAGACCAGGAGTCCTCCCATATTTCCACAGCAACATGGCTGTTCTTTCCCAGATTCTTATAGAACCCTAGGGAAGTGAAAGGGCCTCCTAAAACATGACTGTAATTAAAATACCACAATTCTATGACTAGAGGCTTAGAGCCATATCTGACTTTATTTAGAACATATAAAGCTTGTGTAAAGTTATTTTTTCTGTCTGAATTATGTGGAACAAATGCATTCTCCTTCTATTTATATGTTTGTGTAACTTTGTGTGTATGTGAATGAGTGTTTTTGTTAGTCTATATGTGATGGTACATGTAATATGAGGTGAAAGGGTGGGTATTAAGAGTTGCCAGATTTAGCAAATAAAAATACCAGATGCCCAGTTAAATTTAAATTCCAGAAACACATGATAAAGATTTAAGGTAAGTATATCCTATGAAATATCTGGGATGTACTTATATAAAAGTGTATTCATTGTTTATCTTAATTCAAATTTAGCTGGGCTCCTATATTTTGTTTGGTAACCCTAGCAGGTGTGTATGTTATGTGTTAATGTGTATGTGCTAATGTGTGTGCATGTGTGTGTGTTTGTGTGTGTGTGTGCACAGATGTGTGCATACACACGTATGGGGGCCAAGGGCTTTGCTTGCATTACTAGATTAGTACTATAATTTACTTTTTTCTCTTTTTTAACATGACTAAAGATTCAGGGAGTCCTGGAATTGGGGATAAGGAGATATATTATAAAAGCCTGGGTGGAAGAAGGTTCCCAAAATTCTGGGAGACTTCAGCTCAATAGTTGGAAGAACAAAGCTGAGAGAACTCTTAACTTCCATGGAAGCTTCCAGGGCCAAAGAAAGTCCTGGAAGGCCTGGAAGGATATGGAGTCTATCAGTGTGTTTGAGTAAGGTGTGATGGAAGCCACATGAGCCAGAGCCAAACTGTGTGATTGCTGTGTGAACCCACACAAGTTGTTTAACCTCTCTGAACTAAATTTTGTTATCTGCGAAATGAAACATAAGACCCTGTAGAAATGTACATACGGAACAGTGCCTGGCATACTACAATAATTGTGAATGTTTTTGAATTTCCTGAGGTATCTTAAAACACATTGGGTCAAGTCAAGCATATACAAGCTTATTTAACCAACTTCTGTGTCTCATCCCTATCCCACCTTTTCCTCCTTCTCAATGGGGTCAGCTTTTGATACACAATTTCAGGAGGACAGCAACACTTAACAGTGGGTATCTATAGTTTTGTATAATCTAGCATACTATCTAGAAATAATGACGCTCATGCCAGGCACAGGAGTAAGCCAAAATTGTTTCATGTAAACCAGATATCCCCAGCTCACCAAGACTTCAGTTTTAAGAGTTTCCTTGGGTCTGATTATATTCCTGACCTTTACAGGTTGGGTGTCCTTGTATACAAAGGGCATTTCCATAAAATGGCAGCCTGCTTCCTTGGATAACTGTGATATTCAAGCAAGTTTATATAGAGAAGTCCATTCTCAAGATCCAGGGCTAATGGGCAGGTGGCCTTGCATATATCTTAATTCCTCTTTCTCTTTCTAAGCACTCTAGCAGAATTCTGGGGATGGTCGTTCTAGTGTGCCCCACCTCTTCCAGCTTAAACAGCTCAATTCCTACTGCTGGCTATGCCAGGTGCTTCTGCAGTGGGACAAGGCTTGGACCTGGACATTTTGCAAGATTTCTTCCACTAACTTGGGTTGATAACTGCATTTATCCATGCATCATTTTCTGTCTTGACTACCATGTCACCAGAAGGGTATTAAATGTCCATAGATTTAATTAATTCTGCCTTTGTAAGCCAGTCATTGCATGCTTTCAAGTGCATATTTGTAAACACTAGAGCTCTCTTTCACTTGACTCTCTGTGCCAGAGCCTCTTGTGGCCATAATCCCTCTAGGCTTATGCCAGTTGCTGCTTCAAAGGGCCAATCATCCTGGATGGTTCCACAGTAAAGACTTAAAGTTTGTCTACAACGCCAGACTGAAAGAGCTCTTTTCCAGCTGACTTGGTTTTATCAGCCACAATAACAGCCAGTCAATGAGCTATCTATGGACTCATGCATGGTTGATCCAATTCAGTTGTTAAGGTGCCTGAAATAACACCAATCCCATTGATTCCTTCACCATTAATGACAATCAGCCCTTATGATGACCAAAAAAACCCTTATTTGATTGGGAAATTATCAATAGAGTCATAAGCATGACATGTAGATTTGGCCCAGATGGGTCCCAGGGGATATTTTTTTCCCTTAATTCCAAAAGATGAGTCTTCCTGATTATGATTATAATCAGAAAATGGGACTGTGTATAAAGGGGAGGGGGGAACGAAGGGTGTGAGACACATTAAGATAAACAATCCTTTTCTCAGTGAGCATGTGTAAGGTTTTTCCTTTGATTAGTGATCATAACCCAAAAGGCCCCATTTTTTAATCCTCATAATTTCCATGAATTTTTGGTAGTCCTTTCATTCCTTACAGAGACCCACTTGTTTTCTCAGATCCAGATAAGCTGGCAATGGGATCTGGAATAGTCCATAATTTTAACACCTATCTTGAATTGGTGACAAATGAGCTGAGTCAATGTAGAATGATTGCCCATGATCTTTTTTCTTTCCATTTTTCTTCAAATGGAAGGAGACATATATGTATATGGAAACGTGTATGTGGAAATATATATATATTATATATAATACATGTATATTTCTTGCATTTTTCTGGTTTGTGTTCATTTGTTTCTTGTTTGAATAGAAATGAGCAAGTCTGGTTCACTACCCATTCAGAGGAAGAAAAAGTGTTTTACACCAAATGTTCCAAAATATACTTCAAATTAATTTTAGAAGTAGGTAGGGACTAAATTACATATTTTTTAAGAATAAAAAGTTTCAAAACCTGAAATTACGTTGAAACATTAAGCTTATAAAAATATAGGTGAAAGTATCCAAAAAGTTATTTTGTATGAGAAAAGACAATTTTTATAGACTAAGAGTGTCGAATTAAGCACAAAAGCGTGAGAATGGAAACATGCAAAGTAAAATCATTTGAAAGCATTGATATGCAAATCCATAAACTATTTCTCCTCCTGGAAAACAGAAACGAATGTGCTATATCAGTAGTGTATATATCTTCAGACAAAAATATGTTTTTTTAGTTTGGGTTTTTGGTTGTAGAGAAGTATGATCAGATTTTGCAGGGTGGAGAAATAGAAGCTAAGGAGCCAAACTAAATTTGTAGTTAGTCTCTCCCATTAAAGAACAAGTCACTGATAGATCCAGATTCAGAGCTCACGTCTCCCATTTCTGGTGGGCTTCGTCCATTTCTCTTTGAGTCTTAGCAAGGAAAATTCCTTTCTATCTTAAGTTTTGACTTCTGTTTAATTTTAAGGCAGAGATGCAAGACTTTATTCCAACAATCATTGTTCAAGTCTCCTTGTCTAGGATTAAAAACTTTAAAAAAATGATCCTGTTCTGTTTTCTAAGACTAGATTTATAGCATAGTGTTAAGTAGACTCAATGAAGTAGAATAGCAAGTGTGATGTCATGCACATGATCTGATAGAAGTTTGTGATTCAGATTATGTAACCAAATTACCTTTCACTTCTTAATGAACCTACTGCATTAAACTTGACCACAGAAATCAACTTCCTATACTTGAAGAAGTGTAACCTCTTATTTCACTGTAGGGTGACAAATGCTATCATTAGATAATGGTTTTATGGGAGGGGATGCTATTTTATTTGACCAGGTAACCAAATTTTCTTTTGAAAATTCCAATTAAATTTAAGTGGCAACTAATATTTATGGTCTTCAGAATGTTTACCTTTTAACAAAAGGAAGTGCTTCATTGTGTTCTGTAAATGGGAAGAAACAGTAGGCTCTGGGACACTACGCTATTTAAAGATCATTTGGGGTGTGGAGTGAATGGTCCTCGTTGAGAACAAGCTCAGAGAGGATGAATTCAAGGGGATCGAGCCCTTGTTCCAGAAGCCATGCGTTTGCTCTAGCTAAAGCCAACATTCTAACTCCTCCATTATTTTCTTTCCATTCAGCCCTAACTTTCTTACTCGCCGGCTGTATGACCCTGGAGTAGGAGGGATTCACTTCCTTTAGAACTTAGTTTTCCCACCTGGAAAATGAGGATTCCAGTCTTGCTCAGTGTTTCACAAACATTTTTTCTGGTAGCATACCCTTACAGGATGCAGTTCATGCAAACACTCTTCTTGGTGTACCTAGATTTAGCAAAGCTCTGAGTACTATAGAAATTTGTCAGTTACCCTATAGTAGTGAATCGTGGCAGTCATGTGTTGATGGCTGTGGAGAAGAGAAGGTGCTAGCTGAAACACCTACTTTTTCCCCATTCAATAAGCCTTTCACTGTGCAAATGACTGAGAATTAAATCCCTGTAGATACAACTTGGAGTGATCTCTAATTTAAATATAATTTAAAAATACTTTGGTACTGTATTTTACTTAACAAATTACTTCTTACATTCCTCCCGAATGTTCAGAAGACATAAGTGTTTTGTGAGGCTGTGATAAGGAAATGCAGGATCTCAGAAATGAGAATGAACAGAATCCTCTTATATCAGGTAATAAATCTCACAAGCAATACCAAGAAGACAAAACCAGATACAAAAGAATAAATATGGCATGATTCCATTTATATAAAGTTGAAAATAGGAGAAATTAACAAACTGGGGAAGAAATTTGGCTAGTAGCTACATTTGTTGGGAGGAATCAGACTGGAGAGGCAGGAGACAGACTTCCTGGGTTCTAGTAAAGCTCTGCTTCTTTATCTGGTTAGGGGTGTTCAATTTGTGAAAATTCATCATACTTGATGTTTAATATTTAAACACTTTCTGTATGGATGTGTTTACTTATAAATAAAAGATATGCTGGGCTAGTTGCCCTCAAAGGGAAAGATAGTACAGAATAACGTTAATATTATTTGTTGAGTGTTAACCATATGCCAGGCACTGGTAAAGGTTTATGGATACATTATCTCACTTAATTCTCACAGCACTATTAGAATACTATTATTATCCCCAGTTTACTGATGAGAAAACACAGTACAGACAATTAAATTTGTCCAAGGTCCATGCAGGTAGTAAGCCATAGAGACAGGTCACAGAACGCAGACTTTTGCTTGCAGAGTGTACGCTCTGAACCACCACACTTCAGTAAATGATGCCCTCTGTCACGGACCCAGGTATATCTGGGGGCAAATCCTTTACTGTACTGCAGCCCCTGTTTCCTCCACTGCCTCTTTTGTAGCTCCCACACTCTAGTTCCATTTCAATTTGCTAACAGATTCAAGTGTCTGTCCACTTCCCCTTTTGTTCTTGTCCCTCTCCCCTCAAAAGAACTCTCCTGTTACCGCCCAATGAGGTATTAGCATCCAGATAGAACTTTAACCTGAAGTAAGATTGCAGACCCTTTTTCTTTCCTTTGTGGGTGAGTGGATGCTGCTTCTGCAAGGATTGCCTGAATTTGTTCCAGGGAATTATTGTTGTTGTTACTATTTAGCACAATCCTGTCAACCTTAAATCATCCTTGCTGCATCCCTGCCACCACCCAAACAGGGTCCGCTTTCCCTAAACAGGGCCCTGCTGTGCTGCCTGAGTATTCATTAGAATGGGATTTTACCTGGATAATGCCTTTTGAGGAATGCATCCCAGCATTTGAGGCAGCTCCCAGCAGAACAACCTGCCATTTGTGATGCCTCCGTCAGGTTAAACATTTTAGATTAATCAATAAGTAAATGGCAAATAAATGGCATGAGCCCCATGTCCAATATAAATGAGATCAACGGAAGAAGCAGAAAAGGGCAGTTTGGGCATTGTCCAATATGCCTTGAGCATGCTGCCTTCGGCTCTGTCTACTTGAGGCAAAATAGCCAGATGAAAAGTGAACAGTGAAGTGCATCATCCAGATGTTTTAGAACATCTGGGTGTCTGGCGTCCTTTACCTTAACACACTGACTTCATTTTGAGGTGCCAGAGGTGCTGCTGTGCTGAATCTCTGTCACCCGGAAGAAGGGTCATGACTCTGGCGAGCGGATC
This sequence comes from Ailuropoda melanoleuca, assembly GCF_002007445.2. Lineage (NCBI taxonomy): Eukaryota > Metazoa > Chordata > Mammalia > Carnivora > Ursidae > Ailuropoda > Ailuropoda melanoleuca. The sequence goes on along the minus strand of NC_048222.1, from coordinate 52,963,680 downwards.
TCCTCCCTACGGTGTAACCTGAGCCAGCCCGCCCTGGAATCCAGTGGGATGAAAATGCCGAGGCCAGCACGCAAGCATCACTGGCTTTGAGAATTTGCCAAACACGGCCCCAAATATGCGTTTCATAAAAAATTCCATTCATTCCTCCCAATTCCTTCTGCTAATTTACTTCAGTTACACTTTTCAGATGTGTAATATCTCATTCTTGAGGAAAAATATGTTGCAACCAAAAGAGCTGACCTTCAGCTCAGTCTGCGTTTTCAGACTCTCTGCTGTGTACCTGACAAATGAGGTACCAAGGCCTTTCCATATTCTGTTTGGGGGTCTATTGGCTGAGGAATCCTTGGTCATCCCACCTGCCTGGCGTCTAGGATCATGATGAATTGTCTCCAACTCTGGCCTCAGATTGTTTTTTAACATTTAATTTAGTTTCTTCCTGTGCTTGGATGAACATGGCCATGTTATGGATTTCTGCTCTAATGTACACCAGCAGGCTGGAAGAACAAGCCTCAGCAAGCTGTGGAAATTAGAGAGGCTGGATCAATAGGCAAGGTCACGACCCCCCGGCTCCGATTCTGTACACTGTCCTGAAATTCTCTCCCTTGAAAATCCTCCTGCTGCTTCTAATGTGAATCCCTGTGTATTCCCAGAGAGGAATTCATGTAAACAAGCCTATCCCAACCTCTCACATCTCACGGAGGGACACCCATAATCACAAACACTGAAAAATTTGTGTAAACAACAGCCTAGGAATATAAACATCTAGGCATTTGCTTTATGTGCAGTTTGTTAACTTCATTGTCTGAAGACCCTTTCACAGGGAGGACAAATAGATGAGGACAAAGAGAAAACAGACCTGCCAATTCTGGAGCCAACCTTTAAGAAAGTATCCTGTATCACACATATACCTCAAACAAAGGGACACAATCTTCTGTGCCTGTGCCTTGAAACTTTTATGGACCACAGAATTATCAAAATCAACCTGATTTGAGCTCTAAGAAATATCTCTGGGCTCAATGAAATCGACTGAGGAGGAAAATATTTGAAAATAGTTTAAGAGATAGCAGGTGCTAATAACACTAGAAATTGAGATCTCGTCGATGTAAAGGACCTACATTCCCAAATACAAAGCAGTACTCATAACAAACTCATTTTCTATCTGGAGATTTCGAAGTTGATGTTGTTCAGAGTTATAATTTTCCTGGGTGGAAATAACTAATGCATCAAAACTTCAAACCTGCAAAAGCAAACCTGCTGCTGGTAATTTATCATATTCACTAATCACTGGTTCCGAAATGACCTGACATCAAAATGATCAATTCTGGAAAAAAAAAAAATCTTAAAGATCTGTTTTTTTGAGGAGAAGGTTAAGGATGTACCAAAAATGGGAGAAGGGAGGTGCAGGTCAAGAGGAGAGGGAGCAGGCCCCAAGAGCTGCTTATCTTCTGGAATGTGGGTGCTACTTTCACTTTGTAAATCTGAAGTCACATTGCCCAGAAAAGTGGGATCTCTTCTATTTGGAGAGTAAATTCAGTATGTGATAAGGCACATCCTTATCTAAACCTCTTATTCAAGAACAACAGCAGGAGCAGTTTTTATTCTCTAGCCCAGTAATTCTACAGTATTTGGCAGTTTTGCTTTAGAATTTAGGTAACTGAGTCATATTCAAAAAAAGTAATCTTTGTTTAATCTGTGACAAACCTCTTAGCAAATCTCCTGTATTTCTATTATTTTTAATAGTTTTTAGGTGAAATATTTTTAGGTGAAATAACATCACACTTAAAATCTTCAGGCAGAAAATTTGTTTTTTGAGAATATTGCTTTGTACTTAAGAATGAAGGTCTTTGCTGGTGAAGGATATTATTTACAAGAATTAAAGAAAAATGAGGATGGTTTCTTTGTAGCACAGGAACTAATTGCAAAAGAGTTAATCTTGCTCTTTGCTGCTCCTTTATTTTGAAAGGAAAATATACACATACACTCTATTTTCTTTGTAGGTGCTGAAAAAATTACATTTGCTCTTATCCTTAAGAATAGCCTCAGTTAAAAATGTACGTATGAACTGGGTATGGGTCAGTATTAGCGAGGGAATGTTTTAGAAGACACAAAAAGGCAAGTGATGAAAACTTTTTTGTTTACTACTACTGGTACTATTTTTCTATCCCATTTCTCAGTGGAGACTTTCAGTTTGGAAATAAATACTAAATTTGATCACAATGGAAGGTCACAATGAGTATTTGGATGAATAAATGGAAATTTAGAATCATAGAGTCTAGAGCAGGATCTAACCCAATCTCACGAGTATCTCCTTTTAGGTGAAAAAATTATCACATCAGTTTTTCAGGTGAGACATTTAGACGTCTTGCCCAAGGTCTCCCAGTGAAGAGTACAGAGCAGACTGGAACTCTGTGTTTCTTCAGCCTGATATAGTGTGTAACCTTTATATAAGGTTGTGTCCCAGTTCAGGGCTCTACTCTCATTTAGGATTCTGCCTCCCAGTGTAGGACTCTGCCCTCCCGTACAAGGATCTACCTTTGTTCTGGCAGTTTAATGCTACATAGCAAGTTACCCCCCCATTAGTGGCTCAAAATAAAAACAGAATTTATTTGTTGTTCATGAATCTGCAATTTGCACAAAGCTTGACTATAGCTCATATCTGTCTCATGCAGCATCTGCTGAGGCATCTTGAATCATCTAGAAGCTCCTTTACTGGAACTAAATGTTAGCTGGGGCCTCAGTTCCTCTTCATGGGGGCCTCTCTACATGTTCTCTCTGATGTGGGAAATAAAGGCAGAAGAGAAATTATTAAATTTCCTTACTATCTACAGCCCATTGACAAATCCTTGAAACAGGCAGAGTGACACTTCTCTAGGGACTCAACTCCCTGGATGTTGACACTTTCCTAAGGGCAAAAGGCAATCCTAGCCTGATCCCCGCCCCCCAAGATCCTCTAAGCCTACTTCAACATATAAAAATTCCTTCAGAAATTTCCTTTATCTCTACCTCCCCCCAAAAGTACATGTTGGGAATCATCCTCCAAGCATATGGCCCACTGATACACATCTGAAGGGTCTCATGACTGAGTTTTTACTAAGCGGTAATAAATGACCTTTTCCCAAAAGTAGGTAGCCTCAAGGTCCTAGAAACCTTGCTTCCAAATTCCTTAGAGACTTCCCGTATCCCTAACCCCTTCCCAATCTGAAAGCATATAATGGGCCACTACTCGTGACCCTAGTGCAGCTCTTTCTGCCCATGGGTCCTGTTCCCATGCTTTAATAAAACCACCTTTTTGCCCCAAAGATGTCTCAAGGATTCTTTCTTGGCCATTCGCTTTGAACCCTAATGTCTTTCCTACATCACTCTCCACCGGCGTTAATTTGGATTTTCTCACAGCATGATGACAGGCTTTCTCAGAGAGGAGCCAGTGTTCCCCAGAGATCTAGCCTTGGAAATCACATAACATCCCTTCTGCCTTACTCTTTTCATTGAAGCAATCGTAAGTCGTCCTGATTCCAGGGGGAGAACATAGACCTCTCAGTGGGAAGAGCTGCAACATCACACAGTAAGCAAATGGAATGGGAGACACTGCTGCATGTAGGAAAATACAATCTACCACTATCTGCCTTCTGGCCATAACAATTCAAATGCCCACACATGTAAAATATACTATGCCTTCCCTCCCAAGTTTCCCAAGTTTCATTCCACTGAGGCTTAGTTTGAAGTCCAGGATCTCATCATCTAAATCAGGTCTCAGTGAGGAGAATGCTTTCCATGGTGGTCCCTCGGTTCCAGCTCCTGGAGCACTGGTCCTCTGGATATGAAGCCCTGTGGACCAAAGAGACATAGCTTCATGTGGATGGGTAGCTCATCTTTGGTTCATTTGGCGACGGATAGTGTGGCTCTAAAGCTGGAGACTGGACTCATCTGAAGCGTCATTCACTCACGTGTCCAATTGGTGATGCTGGGTAGTGGCTGAAGGCCTCAGTGTCTCTTCAGGTGGGACTTTGTGGTCTCTTTGTTTAGTGAGTTTTGGCTTCCTCACAGCAGGATGGTTGGCTTTCCCAGAACAAGCATCCTAAAGAGTAAGCTTGCTGAAAGCTGCTGTCTTTTTGTGAGCTGGTCTAGGAAGTCACAGAACATCACCTTGCTGCACCCTATTGGTTGGAGCAGTCCCAAGCTCTTCCAGATGTAGGTGGAGTCGTCCTAGGTTTCACTCCCTGTGGGCAAAGCCTCGAAAGCACACTGTAAGAAGAGTAGGTGGGATGGGAGGTATTATTATGGTCACTTAGGGAAATGCAGTTTGCTAGACTGGGCTGCCTTGTACTGGGGCCCTTCATACTGAGGCTGAAAGACTTGCAGTCAGCAGTGTTGTAGGGGGTGGGGGATTCTACTATGGGTAGAAGGTTTGACTAAATGACCTTTGAAGTTTCTTCCAACTCTTAGATTCTATGACACTGTGAAAGGTCCACTGAACCCGCTTTGTGGCATATAAGAAAAGGAGCAGAATAAACAGGATGTATAGATAAATTGAAGGTGCCAAGAATGTAGTCCTAGGATAGTCTGTGTCCAAATACTATGCCTCAGTCTGCTAACAAGAGCAACGGACTGTGACCTCAGCCAGAGTCTCGAGGTATACTGTTCAGGCTGGTAAGGAAAATGGCAGCTCATACAGGAGTTTATGTTAAAGATTAACACCAGGGTGAAAACTGAAACCTCCAATTGAAAAGAGATTGTACTCTCTGTTGTACCAGAATGTAGGCACAGGCAAAAAGCTCTGAACCTTTAGACTAATAAGAGTCAAATGCAATTGTGTGTGTGAAAGGGCTTTGTAAACTGTAAAGCAACATGTCAAAGTTTTTATTGTGTTGAATTTTCTGTTCATACGGCAGGCACTTTTGTAAATAAAGCTGCATCCCCCTTTGCTCTCTGCCCCACACGTAGGTTGCTTGCCTTTGGTCAGATCATCTTTCCATGAAGTGGTTTGTCTGTGTGCCTTTCCTGTGAGGACCTTTCTTAATAGTCTTGGTTGTTTAATCAGTTTGGTTAAAATCCTGGCTCCTAAGCAATGGGAGGGGCAGTGTCAGTGGACGCAGCCTCAAAGCGTATTGCCCTGGGTCCGCTTGTCATCTCATTGTGTCCTCTTCTCATCAGTTTTTCAAAACCAGGCACTTTTTCTGCTGCCCCTCGCTGGGTTGGCTTCCAACAGTACCTTGCTCTGGGGCAGAATTGTACTGGCAAATGCATAATTCAGTGGTTTGTACTTTGCATCTATTAACCATGGCACCATATGCAGGAATGGTGAGGCTTTTGCTTAGATAGTGTTTTTTCTGAGTGAAGTTTAACATTCAAACCAATTTATAGTTCCTNTTGGCTTCCAACAGTACCTTGCTCTGGGGCAGAATTGTACTGGCGAATGCATAATTCAGTGGTTTGTACTTTGCATCTATTAACCATGGCACCAAATGCAGGAATGACACAATGGTGAGGCTTTTGCTTAGATAGTGTTTTTTCTGAGTGAAGTTTAACATTCAAACCAATTTATAGTTCCTTTGCATAGTAGATAAGTATCATAATAGTTTTTTAATAGATGACTCAACGGAAATACATACATTATAAGGTCAATGTCACTGCAAATTACTACAACAGGTCCAATTCAAGGGTACTAACTCTCCATGTCTAACTTTTGCTACTAGATTATGCATAGTACATAGTAGGTATTTGAAAATATCCATTGAACTTTATTATATTATCAATAGGCAATTAAATAAAATGCAACTTCAAGGCTTTTTTTTTTTTTTTAATCCAAGACTGACTTAAAACAGACTCATTCAACTGATTTGAAAATCTCTGGAAGAATAATAACCATTATGTTTCCATTGGATAAATGATGGCAGCCCAATAAGGTCTCAATAACTAAATATCATATTTTTAAACACATTTTACATGCCCTTATGCTAGTTTTGGAAGTAGCAATAGTGCTATTGTTATAAATCTTCATTTCTTTTCCATACCTTACACTTTAAAATATATTTTACAAAGTATAAATATTCATTATTCTATACATTCATAGAACAAGTCTAGGGATCTGTTGGTATAGACATTACTCCCATTTAAAAGATAGGAGGCAAAAGGCTAAAGGAAATTTATTGGGATTTTATTATTTTTGATCTTAGGCTCATTCTCTGATTCAATTCTCTTTCTGTTATTTATTATTTATTAGCAACAAAATAATAACAATAGCAATAAAAATAATAGTAACTACTTATTGAGCATTGTATTCCAGGCTCTGTGCTAAGCACTTCACCCACATATCTCATGTAATCTTCACAACTCTTGAAGGAAACACTGTTACTAGTGACATTTTACAGATGAATAAAATCAGACTCAGAGAGTTCGGGTAACTTGTGACAAATTTCTAAAGCTAGTAAGTGAAAGTGGATTTTGAAACTATGCCAAAGTGTTTAACCACAGTGCTGTACAGTTACTCTGCCATATACCACGGAGAAAACTGGAGGGGATGGGATGGAGTGTGGGTGAAAGACATAAGCATGTATGGACTTTCTTTTTTTTCCTAAAATAGCATTTAAAATTATACATTTAAAATTCACCCATTATGTGAGTGCAACTCTTACTCTTGGAAGCTTAAAGCTTCCCTTCTGTTCCCCATGATATTGTTACAGACCAATTGATGTTCAAGTAGGAAAGAATGTGCTCTGGAGTGGATTTATATTTTATAAGATGGAATAGTCCATTTTCATGCCCCATTCACTCAGGCCTGTTCTCTATCTGTATTCTGATAACACCTAAGTGTCTGTCCATTCAAGGGTGTCATCCAACTTGGACAAGCCAGCCTGTGTAAACCATACTTTCCAGTTGCCTGGTTATCATTACTAATGTATCAGAATGCTTTCTGAGAACTTCTGTGCATCTTTCAAACCAGTAAACCACAATTTTCTTATTCAACATCTTGTCTCTAGAAATTAGGCTTCTTGTGAAATGTGATCCTTCTCCTCTGCCTCACGCTAGTTCTTCAGGGTCTCCACTGCAGGCCGCCCATCAGCCACTGTCATTGATGCTGAAGGTGGTGATGGAGAATTTTGATCAAGAAAGTTTCGCTAGGAGTCTTTTGTCCTGATCTCCTTCAGTCAGCCAAAATTTTGGGGAAGAGCAAATGAGTCTAGGAACTTCTCAGTCTGACCCTGAGATGTCAAGTTATATATAAGCTATCTTGATCCAAGTGTCAAGTTAAGCAGAGCAAGACCAGTTTCTTGAGTTCCACTATTATGATACTCTGCCCTACTAAACTTCCCATCACAGTGCTGAGAATCACATGATGACTGATTTTTTAAGTAAGAGACTCAACAGTATGTAGGAGTCAACATTGTTGCTGACTGGCAAAACAACAACACCACCAACAACAACAACAACAACAACACCTATCACCCAAATAGCCTTCCACTTTTCCTTTCTGAACCTTAAACTATGACCTGGATCCAGACACTTCCATTTCTTTTCTTTTCTAGCATTAAAATACATCTCCTTTTCAAATTCTTTCTGACTAATGGGAAGATAGGTTGAAAATTCCCCTAAATTGCTTTTTACCTAAATAGGAAGCTCCCATGATTTCCAACTACTCATGCCATGTCATGTGTAATCATATTATGTAAGTAACTTTGGGAGTGTGTAGTGTGATGAACTGGGATTGCCAGAGTCTGAATGTTTATGTCTCCCAAAATTCATATGTTGAAATCCTAATCCCCAAAGATGATGGAATAAGGAGGTGGGGTCTTTGGGAAGTGCTTAGGTCATGACGGTGAAGCCTTCATGAATGGGATTGGTTCTTTTACAAAAGAGACTCCACAGAGATCCCTCACGCCTTCCACCATGTAATAATACCACATCAAGTCTATGATACAGAAGAGGGCTCTTACCTGACCATGGTGACACCATAATCTCGGACTTCCAGCCTCCAAAACTGAGAAATAAATGTGTTGTTTATAAACTACTCATTTGGTGGCATTTCGTTATGGCAGCCTGAACTAAGACAGGGTTTGTCTATAAATACCATCATCTTGTAGGAACCTAAAGTTTCTATACCTGTTATCCTCAATTATCTGTCATAGGAAATTTTATGATTTCTTTCCAGCTAAATCCAAGGTATATCATTTGACCTTTGTCTCTACATCTTCTCTTTGCAATTCTTAATACTACTCACCATTCATTTGAATCTTGTGACAAAATTTCCCCTAACAAGCCATGCCCCCGTGTTTCTCTCTCCTGCTTCTTTCCCACCTCTTTGATTTTGTTTTCTCCTCATGTAGGGACCTCAGTTTTGTATTTATTTTGTTGATGTTTGTTTGTTTTAATAATGACTCAAATGCAGAGCCTCCAGGGCATGGTGTCAAATCACAGAGGGCTCTTTTTAGGCCTTGACAGCTAATGAAATTTGACATGCTGGATTTTAAATTTGCCTGGGACTAATGATCCCTGGATTCCTTTTAATTTCTCCCTTTTGGAATGATAACATCTACCTTATATCTGTCTACTTTAGAAACAATTTTTTTTTCCTAAAAGGTTTGTTATCTAGATGGTTAGAGATTTTCTTTTTTTGCTCCAGAATGATCCATACCCAGAATTTCACCCTGTCTTAGTTTAGATGATGAGACTTGGGGTTTTGAGCTTAAGATATTTATATAAGGTTTATGAGCATAAATTTAATGCTTTAAAAGCTTGAGACTTTGGGAGAGTTTTGCATCAGGTGGATGTGCTTTGCATGTGGGATGGATTTTAATTTGGGATGGCCAATGAGAGTATTTCATTGGGTTTAATGGTGGATTCCCAAAAATATGCTCACCTGGAACCTGTTAATATAGCTTTATTTGGAAAATGAGTTTTTGCAGATTAAATTAAACATCTTTAGATAATATCATCCCATATTTTCTGGGTGGGTCTAAATCCAATGATGAGTGTCCTTATAAACAAAAATCATGAGGATGTTTGAGACACAGTGAGTAGAAGGCTTTGTAAAGAAGGAGGCAGCTTGAAGTTATGTATTGCCATAAGCCAAGTATTGCCACAAGCCAAGTATTGCCTAGAGCCACTAAAAATCTGGATGAGTCAAGACAGGATTCTTCACTAGAGCCTTCAGAGAGAGTGTGGGCCTTGCCAATAACTTGATTTCAGATTTCTGACCTCGAGAACTTTGAAAGAATCAATCTCTGCAATTTTTTTGTTTCTGTACTTTTAAATTTTTATTATTGAAGTATAATTGATATTACATTACAGTTACATTAGTTTCAGGTGTACACCATAGTGATTCAACAATTCTTTGTTAAGCAGTGCTCACCACAGTGAGTAGTAGTTACCATCTGAGGGACCTCAGTTCTTGATTATCAGCTTTAATTTCTCCAGAATCGCACCCCAAGAGTATTTACACAGTCTTGGAGTTTGGTACCATCTCTGTGTAGATGACTTTGAAATCTCCCTCTCCAACTTTGTTTTGTAGCCTTTATCCTGCTGTTTTTTTAAGATCAGCATATACCAAATGTAACCCATCATTTCTCACCCCAGATATTTGTTTTTGTTTGATTTGTCCATTTCTGAGGAAAATTAAGATGTATAGTTTAGGTGGATGTGGACTGATGTGGTAGCAGACAAAATTAGAAGAAAGGAGTATACTTGCAAGAATTTTCCAAGGAATAAGTATAGGATTTAATGACTGGTGAGATATAAGGAATGATTCAAAGATAAAGAAACTATTAGTAGTCTAAGCATCTCGTCAGTGTCCTGGAAATAGACTCTAGGTCACTTTGACTCCACNGTACTTGCAAGCATTTTCCAAGGAATAAGTATAGGATTTAATGACTGGTGAGATATAAGGAATGATTCAAAGATAAAGAAATTTAAAGAAACTATTAGTAGTCTAAGCATCTCGTCAGTGTCCTGGAAATAGACTCTAGGTCACTTTGACTCCACAATTTGTTCATGGTTTACCTCCTTTCCCCAACTAGCCAAAGTACTTTTAAAAAACAACTTTTTATTTTATTACTTTTTTTCCCTCTACCAAGCCCATCGTAGCTGTAGAATTTTGTTTAAAGAATGAGTAAATGCAATGAATTGATCTCACTTTCAACTTTTCCTGAGGAGATTGATGTGAACTTCCAGTGGCTGCCAGAAGCTTTGAAAGCTCATTCTCTCAATTCAGATCTCTGCTGACAAATTTTGGAGGCCATTGTTTCCAATTTGTGGTAAGGATCTAAAAGCCACATGATTCTTTCAGGAACTCCCCGATCTATGTCAGAACTCTCTTGTAAGCACAAACATTCCAGGTCTCGGTTAATCCCTGCTGAGAAGTCTGAGCCTCTTCTGCCATTTCCAGTTCTATTCATCCCTTCACCAGGGCACTCTGTGGTCTCTGTGATGGGCATAAAAACAGCCTCCCAAAGATGTCCACAGACTCATTCCAATAACCCGTGAATACGATAGGGTATATGGCAAAAGGCCTTTGCAGNTGATAGGGTATATGGCAAAAGGACTTTGCAGATGCCATTAACACTGTGATGGGGAATATCCTAGATTAACCAGGGGACCTAATGTAAGCACAAGTGTCTTTAAAAAGGAAGAGAAAAGCACAAGAGTCAAAGGAGGAGGTGTGATGTTGGAAGCAGAGGTTGGAGTGGTATTTCTGGAAGGGAACCATAGACCAAAGAATGAGGGCAAGCCTCTAGAATCTGGACAAGGTAAGGAACAGATTTCCCCCCTGCAGCTTACAGAAGACATGTAGCCCTGTAAGACCCATTTTTGGATTTCAGAACTGTAAGATAATAAATTTGTTGTTTTAAGCCCCTAAGTTTATGGCAATTTGTTACAGCAGCTGTAAGAATCTACTAATCCCCTAACCCGACATTCTTCACCGCTCTATTATTCTGGTCATTGCTTAAGACTCACCCTTCTTTTTATCCATTTTCCTTCAGACTCTCATCCCCAGATTACTCTGTGCTTCCTCTGCTGATCTAACCTCCCACTGATTCTCTTTTTTTCAAATCTTTTCAAATCCACTGTTCTCTATGCTTCCTGTTCTGTTGCACACAAACTCCCCTGTATTCTCAGGCTGTCCACCAAATGCATTCCCTAACTACTTGCTTTAACTGTGAAATGCTCTTTCCTGAGGACACTAACATCCCTGAAATTCCCTCAAGAAGATGCCTTTATTTTTCTTACATTCCCAAGTATCTCACTCTCCAAAATATACAGCTTCTCAAACATTACACTTCTACCCTTGTTAAAAAAACCCTGGTCCTTATAGACTACTCATGATATTTGGCCACATCACTCTTGACTCTCATCATTCTCATCTTCTAGCCTCATGGTTCCTTCTTGTTCATTTATTGAAGATGTTAAACCTGGATCACTGAATTGTATATCTACCCCAAGCTCTGCTGTCATCTTGGGGATTTGAGAATTCTTAAGAACAGTCTATCCTAAGCAATCCATTTCTTGATCTCTTATACTCCAGTAACCTTCACCTCCACACCAGCCATTAATTCTCAAATGCTTACTCTGGGCCTTTCTATCACTTAAAATTTCTCCACCTCTGAAATCCTGTATTCAAATACACTATAAACAATTAGGTCATGTATTATCTAACACCACCACACCCCACCCCAAAGGAAATATCTGTTCTTCTCATGATGCCTGGTTTAGTAAATGGTAACACCACCCACACATGTGTCTAAGACAGACACATGGGTACCGTTTTTATTTCTACATCCGTTTCCCAATTTCCACATCCAATTAGTCACTACAAACTGTCAAGTTTAACTCTATCTCTGAAACCTGTCCTTTTCTCTCCAGCCCCATCATCATTACACTAAATAACCTTTCCTCTGGATTAGTGTTGATTTCTTTTTTTTCTTTTTTCGGATAAATTTGTTAAATTGGCTTCTTCATAAAATTGACTTTCAATATATTTCTTTTTTTTAATGTTTTTTTATTATATTATGTTAGTCACCGTACAGTACATCCCTGGTTTCTGATGTAAAGTTCGATGATTCATTAGTTGCGTGTAACACCCAGTGCACCATGCAATACGTGCCCTCCTTACTACCCATCACCGGTCTATCCCATTCCCCCGCCCCCCTCCCCTCTGAAGCCCTCAATTTGTTTCTCAGAGTCCATAGTCTCTCATGCTTCATTCCCCCTTCTGATTACCCCCCCTTTCTTTATCCTTTTCTTCCCCTACCAATCTTCCCTAGTTCTTATGTTCCATAGATGAGAGAAATCATATGATAATTGTCTTTCCTGCTTGACTTATTTCACTTAGCATTATCTCCTCCAGTGCTGATTTCTAATTGTTCTCTCTCAAACTAATTCTCTAATACCCCCCCCAACTCAATTCTTCTCAGATTCCAGTTGATCTTTCTGAAATATGATGCAATCATGTTATTTGTCCGCTTAAAATCTTTCAAGAGTTTCCCATTGTCTTTGTAATAAAGTTCACCTTAATATATCCTTAAAGACTAACTGCTGCTTGCCCAGGTAGCTTCACCTCGTGTACCTGCCACATGCCACCTTTTCTCCCTTATCACCCTAAACACACTCATCCTAAAATGCTGCTGAACTACTTTCAGTTTTCCAAACTAACTTTGCTGGCAGTATCATTTCCAAGCTCCTCTACCTGCTGTTCTCTCTCGCAATAACTCTGTTTCGCACCTTTACTTTTCTGATGGAATCAAATGTCCTTTGGATCTTAGCTAGCCTATTACTTTTCCTGAAAAGCCTTGCTTTTATTTTGAATCCTGCCCTCTCATCTCACCATTGAAAAAGGCTCCCTTTTCATGGAGCAACCTGTACTTATATCTGTTCTAGCACTTGTCATACTCTACAACAACTATCTCTATAGTTATCTCTCCAACCAGTTCATAAACTTGAGGAAGGACTGTGTCTTTTTTACTCTTGAAGCTTCAATGCATGACATAGATGGTCTATCGGTAATTTTTACTGAAGCAACAAATTAAATATAGATTTGTGTTCCTCAATATACTATCCCTTTTTTATTTTCTGTATTAATTTAGGACTTCTTGTATTTATCCTAATTGGAGCTAAACTTAACATCTAGATTGAATAATGTCTTGATGCATGTTCATTAGGTGGTTCATTTTTTCTGTTCACATTAGCAAATATGTTTCTTTTCATGACCTGTATCTGACCCACACTGGCTTATGGACAGGGTGTACTAATCTATCCATTCATCATTGATCCTGTCTTAAACCATCCCCAACCACCGAAAGACTTCCTGTGCATCCTGTTTTGGCTCAAGCAGCCCAAATAACACAGGCATCTATGTGGTTCCTGAAATACCCCAATTCCACTATCACCAGCAACCCTGTTTACCTTCAGAGAAGCCAGGAACCAACTCAGAAGTTGTTCCTTGGTCAGATTGAAATCCCAGTCTCCCTGCAGAGTGGCTGAAAATCACGTTTATAGACCACAATACCCTCAGCTATTCTAAGCAAATGAACAAATAAACGACAACAACAACAAAACCCCACTGATTCAGACTTGTCCAACTACAATGAAAATGGAGGTTACCAAGAAACTCTGAGGGAAACATTCTAATTATATAATGAGACTAGTGTCAAGCCCTCATACATAGAATGAGGGGGCTCAAAACTTTCCAAGTAACAGAACACACTTTTTCCTGAAAAAGTATCCCAAGACTCGCACATGATAGATATTGTGCTGTTGGTTGATAGATGACAACAAAGCTCTTATGAATTCATTAGTTCTTTCAAATAAATTTATTCATTATTAATCACAGAATCAATTTACATTTTTTAAAAAATTAGAGTACATGCATGTGTAAGATGTGTGAACACATAAACTTGCAATGACTGTAATATCTTCTATACTTGAGAACTGCCCATAGTTTGAGAACATTTTGAATTAAGATCCATTCTACCATTACCATTCTCTGGTTTTATTAGTTTAGATAATTTCCGTTCACTAGTTAGACAAGAACTTCTCACTCTCCTTTATTCAGCATTTCCTAGATTTTGTACCATGGAAATCTAATGGTTGATTGAAAGAAGTATTTCAGAATAAAAAATTTGGAGAAATGTACATAGTATTATCCTCTTAGAGATTCTTCAAGTGTATAACTGTATTAAAGGCTCTGAAATATAATACAGCAAAGAAATGTGTTTATATTACCTAACTCAGCATTTCCCAAATCTAATTGTCAATGGAGCAGTTCCCTCCCCCCAATGAAATACCTTTTAACATATCATGTCATGCAGCATGGATTTGAGAAAACATGGTTTGAAAACACTTTGCCACTGTATGGGGCACTGTCAGCCAAGAGAACAAGATGTCTGAGAGCACCATATCCCACTGGTTATTGCAGGCCTTATGTATTCATCCTCAGGTGGGGGCCAAAGCTGAGTAGATGTGCCTGACAGTATGAAAGATTTTGATCTAGAGATGTGGCCACCCATGCAAATCACATACTCACTGAACCAAATTTGGGGCATTGTAGAGATACTGAAAAATCCATTTGGCCTTCCAGATTACACTATAGTTGCAAGTCTTTCTGTCCTAAAAACATAATCATAGTCTGCAATTTCTTAGATGTTGACCCTTAAGAAGTGCAATTCACACAAGGAGGCTGATTCTACACCAGCAAAGAGAAGCACTACTCTAAGGATGGGTGCTTCCAATGTGGTGTGATGAATTTTCAGCACAAACACTTCTGTCTTCCTTAGCATTCCAGCATGTAGTGATCTAGCATGTTTGCCAGAATAACTGCAGAGGGTCTCAGTCACGTCTCTGGTTCAGCACAGACATGCTTAGTGTCCCAGGCAGGCTAGAGACGAGATGAGAAAACTCTTCTAGGCATAGGCATAAGGTCAACAAATTGGAAAAAGCCACAACTCACCCTTGGGAAGGATTAAATACGCTGACATCCTCCAAATTGATTTACCTAGATCAGACCACATGTTAATGAGGCAGGCAAGTTACTCTAATTCGTTGTTACTATTCTAAATGCAGAGACCTTTTCCCATTAAAGGGGTGGGACCATGGATTCAAATGAGCATTGCTTACTCATGGCTTGTCACTCACCCTGCCTGGACCAGTGTCCTCAGAGCCATTTACAATCATTGTCATCTAAACTGCATGAAAAAGAACTGGACATTCAAAGAACACAGCTCCTAAGAAATGAAGTGAGTTTTCTTCCTCTATTACCTGCACCTCTGAATAGAGGTACATGAATGCTCTTAGCCAGCTAAGTGTAAGCACTTAGATTTCCTCTGGGTGCAGACATTTCTAAGTGCTGTAAGAATTTCTATTATTTGAAGGATCCCCTTGAAAATGTCTCAGTCAGTTTTCAACACTGACTCCTCAGTAGCCTGAAACAGTGTTTATACCACAGATGTAATGTCTACGGATCTCAACTTTGTCCAAATCATGAGTTGGGAAGGAAGGATTTCCTTATGGCTTCACAGCTATCACTGAGCTTTATCTACATGAAAAGGTAAAGTTCCTGCCTATAAGAAGGCAACATTTATTGGTATGTTTATATTATAATTCATACACACACAGTGGTTTGGAATAATCATCCAGTTAACTTTCCCTAATGGGTAAATAAATATGTGAGTTGAAGGGCCAGATAGTAAATACTTTAGGCTCCAGAGGCCATATGGTCTATCGCAACTTTTCAACTCTGCTGTGATAGTGTGAAAGCAACCATAAACAATGTGTAAATGAATATGTGTAACTGTATCCCAATAGATTTTTATGGGTGACACTCAAATTTGAAATTCATATTTTTTATCTCACAAAATATGATTCTTAAAAAATTTTTTTCAACAGTTAAACAATGTAAAAAGTGTTCTTTGCTGGTGGGGTCATACTAAAACAGGTGGCAGGCTGCATTTGGCCTGTAGCCCATAGTTTATTGAGTCCTGCTTTAACCCATAGCTTTGAAAATAAGACGTAAAACCTCTTTGCTTACTTTTCATTTTTAACTTTTTTATCAATATGAACTCATCTCACTTGATTTGGAGAGATGATCAGTGGAATTATGAAAACACATATGGGGCGATTATTGCAGTGTATAACTATTAGGAATTTTACATTTTACTTTTATAGCGTTAGAAAAATACCCAGAAGACAAAAAAAATCAAGAGACATTAAGACAATTTTCCTTACTATATATACTTTGAGAAAGATTGCTGTAATTTTTCATTTACTTTTATTACTCTTTGAGTTCAATTTTTCCTAGAAAAATGTACTCCTAGATTCATAATGGATTGTGAATTTTGCTTTCTGACAAATGACTATCCATTATTCATAGTCTTAGAAAACCCCCAGAATAGAAGTTATTTTTCCGGGGTTCCTGGGTGGCTCAGTCGGTTAAGGATCTGCCTTCGGCTCAGGTCATGATCTCAGGGTCCTGGAATGGAGCCTCACATCCTGTTCCCTGTTCAGCAGGAGTCTGCTTCTCCCTCTGTGCCTCCCCCTGCTCACGTTCTCTCTCTCTCTTTCCCAAGTAAATAAACAAAATCTTTTTTAAAAAATTACTTTTTCTGATTACAAAAGCTGTATTTGTTTATTTTAGATTACATGGAAAATGCACAAGAGCACAGATTGCTTCTAGCTCAAGAAAGATTGGGTTTAAAACCAAGAGATTTTTTTAAAAAAAATCTTCTTTCGTATATCTAAAGCCATTATATAAAAGTTTTTCTGTTGGCAAATCAAACGTCAAATAAAACAGTTGGCTAGAAAGCTTATAGTTTGACCCTGTGCACAGACTCAGGGTGAAGCAAAGGTCTCTGATTCTAAATATTTGTTGGTAAATGTTGCTCCATTGGCTACTTGGAAATCAGTTTCCATCAGATTAGGTAAAGCCCGCTAACCAAACACAGCAGCAGTTAAGACTCCAGTCGGAAAACGGCCTGCTTTTCTTCTTCCTGGACCTATGCGCATCTTTGTCCCTGGCTACAATCCTTCCACCTGCCGCCTTTTTTGGTATAAAATGTCTTTGGCTTGCAAAGCAATGTCAGTGAGTTCATGAGTACATTCTGTGGCAGGCCCACTATGAACTGTGGGCTGCACAGGTGTTCATTCTTTGAGAAGACCCCATCTGTGTGACTGGGGCTTCTTTGAGAGGCCTCGCTTGTTGGCAGGTAGCTCAAAGTAGCACCCCTGTAGCTTCCCTTTAATGGGAATATGAACACTGAGAGGGAAGCCGTGGACTTACAGGGCTTTCTTCAGGCAAATTCATCTCTTTAAAGAAAAATAACAACAATTCTTTGCCTTCAGCCCCTCTTCCCTGCCCCCAATGCACACCCCCAAATCAGGCAGGCCAGATGTTTATGAAAACGGCAGTTTCCGCAATCAAAAGTACAACATTTACCATAGCTTTTACGAAAGATTTCAATTCCCCTCATCTTAAGGAAAATGACCCTTTTATTTTGTTGTGGACATAAAATTATGGCCCTGGGAAAATTGGAAGCATTTCTGTTGAGGGAAATCAATTTTCTCACTGCCATATATGATCAACATGTCACAGCCATCACCCAGATAATAATAGTAAAGTACAAGTAAAATGGCTGGTAATACTGGCTTTAAAGGTAGCAAAGATAGAAGCAGGATAACACCCCCCCACACACACACACATTTTTTAAAGCATGTTTGCAAAAAAGAAAGAAGAAGAAGATAAACCTCCAAGGGTTATTTTCATTCTCTAATTTTCTTCCTTCCCACCCCACTTTCTTCCTTTTGCTAGTGCTTTCTAGAGTGTAAGTATTTTATTTTGTGTACTAATCGGCCAGAGCATTAATGAAACTGTAGAGATATGTGTTCTTCCTGGAAAAGAGTAAGCACTTTATGTGTAAACCACTCTGGCTCCTTTTCAATCATCCTGTTAATGGGTGGCTAATTGTCAAAAGATGTGACCAGAGCGAGATGACCCAAGAGTGTGTTTAGGGGGGAGGCAATAGGGAAAGTACAGAAGCGGCTTCTTAATTTGGATCCTGCAAACAAAAGGAAACATCAAATCTGACCTCGCTGCTGGAGTGTTAATGGCTTTCTCCCATCGCGCCCCCTGCCACTTAGCATCCTTTGTGCCCCACCCTGGGAAGCTTCCCGGTAGAAGTGTGCATTAGCAGAACTCTACAGTTACAAAATGCTGCTTACGACAGACGAGGGGAAAAAACCTTCAGAGTGATTAAATGTTCTTTGGACAAACACATCCACAGCCATAAAAGTGCCATCTTTATTTCAGGCAGGCCTCTTAGTGATGTCCCCGCTATGGCCACCAGCACAAAGGAGCCTTGTACCCAGAATGTCACTGAAACCCTTCAAAGAAGATCCAAGCATTCTCTCTCTTTATAGAAAAGTTGGCCCCACACATGAATATGGGAAGATAAAACTGCATTAATTCGGACCAAGACCATAACTGAGAAAAAGCAGACCAGATTTTGGCAAAATTTCAAATATTTTAAATAGTTGAACCATTTAGAAATAAACGAAAGTAATCATAAACAAACAATAGCAATGACAAGAACTCAACTGCTTATTTTGGAATGAAAATGAGAGTGGGAAATCAGAATGAGAGGAAAAATAATGAAATCTAGGCTGAGAGAACTTCACGGATATAGTAAATGTGTCTGCACAAAGATGTTCTTAGAAGTATTATTTAGAATTGAAAATAACCTATATAGCTAGCAGTAAAGAATTTAGAAAGACAAAGTGTGGCATATACATTGTATAACATATTTTGCAGCTGTTAGAAGTACTGGTTTTGAAAAAAAATAATGCTCCAAGAAATATGAAAAAGCATATACTATACATTTGAGTAAAAAATAATAAGAAGTTATAGCCATAGAAAAAAATGCATGCTCAGGAAAATATACCAAAACATACCGATGACAGTATTATGGGTATTCCCTTCTATTCCAATTGGTAGTGATTTGGATATTGTATTGATTAAAAACAAAACAAAACAGAAACATAGAGAAAAAGAAAAAAAGAAAAAAATACCTCAAGAAACTCTTTTTGATGGGTAAGAACAACATTCAAAAAGGAGCATTCTGGGGGGCTTGTGTGACTCAGTTGGTTGAGCATCTGCCTTTGGCTCAGGTCATGATCCCAGGGTCTTGGGATCGAGCCCCACATAAGGCTCCCTGCTCGGGGGGAGCCTGTTTCTCCTTCTCCCTCTGCCATTCCCCCTGCTTGTTTTCTCTGGCTCTCTCTCTCTATGTCAAATAAATAAATAAAATCTTAAAAAAAAAACCAAAAAGGAGCATTCTTTCATCCCCAGATTTTGTTAGAATTTGTCCAGTGTTTATGTGGTAAATTGGGAATAAAAATATGTTGCAGGCTCTTCTAACCCCAAAGAGGCCATGACACTGTGCTCCTAACAGCAAGGCCCCCAGTGTCCTCCCAGCTCAGACTTCAAAACATCATATGCCTCTGGGCTGCTGATTTCCAGAGGTAACATGGAATTTGCAGATCCTACACAATGCCTACCATTCAATGACAGTTAAGTAGATAGCATCTGTACTCAAAAATCATCTTTTTTCACTCATTTATTTTATAACCTTTCCTCAAAACCTGCTTTTTCTTATACAATGAATGTGTAAATAGTTCATCTGCACGTTTATTTCTAGCTAAATCTCTTCTTTTTAAAAGGCCAAGAGTTTTCTGAGGTATCCATGTCCTGGCCCATTTCCTGTTCTCACTTCCCCAAATGGGTGGGTTATCTTCGGGTCATGATGCAAGTTCTACATCAGGAAGCTAGCCATCCTAATGGAGGAGAATGGGTGCCTGTTGGCCCACTTAGCACTGTGGCTGGTCAGGCTCTCAACTCTCCAGACAGTGGGTGGACCATGTGTTGGAAAAGATCAAACTCAGTGGCTTATTGGAGTGGAATGGTTGGGAGAGAGGTGTTCAAAGAACACTTCCTGTCAGTTAGTAAAAGCACATCAATAAAAATAAATCAATGCCCACTTGTTTTCTAGGAATCTGCTTCATATTCAGCAAAGGCTCCCATTATGCTGCATTTCTAATTGAGTAACCTAGAAAAGATGTGGTTTAAGCTAGAGTAAAATATCCTGAAGAAGAGCATTACTCGGAGATGCTGAATCTTCCTTTGTGCACCAAAATATAAAGCAAAGATAGACTCAGCCATAAACAAATGAGAATACTCTATAACGTATTTGGGAAATGGATTGTGAAGGAATTGCATTGGATTGGATAACTTAAATTTGATTCTTGACTTACTAATCTGCCTTCTGTGTGGCTTCAATTATGTCTTCCCCTTTGAGGGCCTTAGTTTTATTACTTGTAAAATAAAAGGATTGAACTGGATTGGGGACTCTACCTCTCACATACATCACCGCTCACCTATGTAACACTTGGGACAGACATTGCTTATCAATTGTGGCTCTTAATCCATTTGATGGTGCTCCTGGCAGCCATTATTAATCAATAAGTTTAGATATAATGGGTAAAACTTCCCCATTACAGGCCAAAATGAGTTCCTAAGTCTCTGACCCACCATGACCCTGTATATTTTTTTCTCAGTTTAAGAGAACAGAATTAAGACCTTTTCCTCTAGCTATCTGACCACAAGTCCTTTGATACGTNTTTAATTTTTTTTTTTAAAGATTTTATTTATTTATTTGACAGAGATAGACACAGCCAGAGAGAGAGGGAACACAAGCAGGGGGCGTGGGAGAGGGAGAAGCAGGCTCATAGCAGAAGAGCCTGATGTGGGGTTCGATCCCATAATGCGGGGATCACGCCCTGAGCCGAAGGCAGACGCTTAACCGCTGTGCCACCCAGGCGCCCCTTTTTTTCTCAGTTCTTAAGAGAACAGAATTAAGACCTTTTCCTCTAGCTATCTGACCACAAGTCCTTTGATACGTTGTATGCTCCAGATCAACTTTGATCCAAATTTACATACACGTGGTACTATGTTTCAAGAATTACTTTGCTAAAAACACCAACTTGTCCAAATTCTGTTTCCCTCTTTAGTAGCCAATTTGTACTAATGGCCGATAGCTGGTGTTTCTTTGTCTGGCTTGAGTTACCTGACAATCTCTACCGCTACTATCTTATATTTACTATAGTAAGAAGGCATGCATTATTAATTCTCATAAGTGCAGGGTGATAGTCATTAATTCATAATTTTAATAGTTGGCGTTCAATGTTATAATTTTATTTTCTTCTCAAATCCATAAAAAAGCAATATTGAGCCCTTCTATAGATCAGCTGTTATGTATTTCAGAATCCAGCTGAACAGCTGCATTATATGCTCATGCTATGAAAATATTATCACGTCCCTTCTTCAAAACCTGAGGTCACTCCACTGACTCATTGGGACCAGACTCATTGCTTTGTGCTTTATAGCCTGTTATTAGTTGGATTTATCACTGTGCCCTCATGTCTCATTATTTATCTTTCCACCGTTACTCTGTGCTTGCTGTCTCTTTGTCAGGGGCCCGGGATTAGGGGAAGACAAGTGAAGGGACAATGGTGCAAAATCTAAAAAGGCAAGATCTCAGAATTGTACACAGCCTTCTTAAATTTTGCACTCTACACAGGTCACTTGCCTCATTGTACTCTGGCCTTGCCTTGTGTGATCACCTAAAAATAACAATTTTTATTTCTTTACCAGTTTTTAGCTCTTTGAAGCCAATTCACGTGCATGCTCTAATTTTATTCTCTCAGTTCATAGAAAGGCCAATGTAATTATTTTCCCCATTCTACAAGGATACACATATTTTCATTTCACAAAAGTTAAAAGTTAAGGAGTGTCAGAACTTGATATCAAATACTCTGAATCTGTACAGAATATTCTCCCCAGCAGAATGAAATTTAACCCCCTTTTCTGTGCTCTGTAACAAGCCATGCCTTTTTCTTCCTTCAAAATCCACATTTTAACTGACTTTCCAGTTCTAATTATTTCATTTATTCCAAGATGTTTCCCATTCCCATGTATTATTCATCATTTGTTTTGCAAATGTCTATTTTGTATTATTATCTCTTGCATTTTTGGGAGTCGTCCTGTTTCATTAATAGGTTGACTATATTTTGAGGTGTGAACAATATATATAATCCATAAACTCTTATATTTCTATAGAGCCTGAACTTGTCAATGGACTCTGTGAAGGATAGAAAGATTTATACTTATAGTCAGGTTTTATAGATGAAGAAACTGAGTGATAAGGAATGATGATGACAGCTAGCAATTACTAAGGACGTCAATGTCGCAAGTACTGTGCTAAATGGTTAACATGCAACATTTTCATAGATTTCACAACCTGGTAATGTAGCTGTTGTTATTCACATTTTAAAGATGAAAAACAAAGCTTTAGGAAAAAATAGCTAGCTGCATCCGGTCATTGCACTTATAAATTCAGGGCCAGAATTCAAACCCAGGTCTGACCCTGCCATCCATGCATTTGAATGATCAGTCCCGGGCTACAGAACCAGTGAGGGTCAAGTTGGAATTTGGGCCTGAGACTAAACTCCTTTTTTGTTGTCCTAGTCTGTTTCTGATTTTCTCAAAAGAGTATAGACATTTACCGCCTTTTTATTTTCAGTGAACTGACATTATATTAATTTTAGCTTATCTTTACTTTAGTAATTTAAATGTCCCCTTACTCAAAATTAAAGCCTAAGTAGAAACATTACCAACCTCCATATCTGCTACTTGGTTATGGAATAGATGTAGTTTCTTTGGAGCATGCAAATATAGAGATGGCTCAATAGGATATAGCCTTCATGTCTGTGCCTTGCAGGTTACCAAGCATAAGAAGGCTTGTAGATCCCTAAGAGCATAAGGGGAGTGGGTTTTGGGAACAGTATAGCACAGGGATGACAAATAAGCAGCAAGACTAATCTAGCCCAGCCTTCTTTCCAGTGGGGCTCTGCAGTGCCTCATAGTCCATTTAAACCCACTGACCAGGGCTGGCTTAAAGAGAAAACCTACTGGACATCATTGACTATGGGGTGGAAAAGACTTAGTTTCCAGCCCTGGAAGCACTACTTATTGGCTGAGTGGCCCTGGGCAAGTTATTTAACCTTGAAGATCCTCCATCATATCATAATGAAATAGAGGTAATGATAATGCCTTCTTCCTCAAGTTGCTGTGAGGGTTAGAATGAGATACATACAGCCTACGACCTGAGTAGACGTTTAAGTATTCTTGAAAAGAAAATAGAGAAAATGCCTTTGTAAAATTATCTTTCTAATTGCAAAGTCATCCAGAAAATAAAAGATAAGATAGAGGACACCAATAGCCCATCTTTTTTGTTTTCCTGATTTCTGAGTTTAATCAGAATAATTTTGAGTTTTCACAAAATTTTTTTTGTTCCTTTTTAAAGGTGTAATGCCATCTGCTCATGGAATTTGGAGTCAGCCAGATTGAGATTTGAGTTACAATTCTGTCATTTACTTGGAGACTAGGGGTAATGCTAAACTTCCCAAGCATCTGTCTCCCCATCTATAAAACAGGAATAACATTACCTATACCACAAAGCTACTGTGAGATTAAAAAAGACAAAGCACATAAGCCATAAATCACTTGGTAAATATTTTTGTAATCATTCCTGCAAGACAGTTCTCTAAGGGGCACCTGTGCCCATTCCAGTGAAAGGAGCCATCTGGCCATGACACTGCACTTTGAGCTTGTCCTGTTTAGTGGGACCATTGTGCTAGCTGCTGTTTACCCAACTCTGATGAAGTTACTCAGTTCTCGTCCTTGGCTGCTTCCTGGCCCTTGTGCAATATCTCCTGATTTGAGGCTGGATCCCTGCAGATCATGTGACCTGATCACAGCAGAGGTGGTTACGGTTTAACTCCCTTTTGTACTCAGTGTTATGAACTATCAAGTGGAAAGAGACTGAAGGTGCAGAGTTGGGGAATATCAGGGGTCCCGCTCTACCTGATCTTTTGCTTCTGATTCAATAATCACTGATTGCCTACCATGCGCCAGACTCCAAGGGTATAAAAAGGACATGGCCCTGCCTTGGGGCGCTCTGAGCCTGGTGAGATGCGGTGAGAATAAAATTTCCCTTATATGAACAGTTACACAAAAAGTAAGTTGGATATAATAAGATTCCTTCAAGAAGTATGTGTAAGAGTGCGTATGCCAGCTTCAAGGAAAGTACAAGCTTCTCAAAAGATTCCTTTGAGATTGAAAGAAAGAAAACACATCTTTCTTTAAAGAAGAATAGAACTAAAAGCTACAAAGACATGTGCAGACTTTAATGTATAATTTTTGTTGAATATATATGAAAATTGAAAATGAAAATTTTTATCAGGTATTCACACACACATATGCACACACTTATAACTCTAAAGCTCAGTGAACTTTCACAAAGTGGACACACTGATGTAAGCAATATGCCGATTAAGAAACAGAACCTTACCAGCCCTCTCAAGTCCCCCATCATGTCCTTTCTGGTCACTCCCCCCAGGGTAACCTATATCTTATATTCTAATAGCATAAAATACATTTTTGTATCTGTGTGCTTTATATAAAGAATCGTATAGTACAGTACACAGATTTTAAGAACATTTTCCCATTGAATATCAATTTATTATTTGATGTTTTCTTCATTAAACAAAACCAGGAAAGTTTGATTCACTGTGTAACATAGGCTTGGAATAAAGTATTCTCATGCTTACGTAAAAATCACCAACTCTTTCTGCCCAGGATGATGTCTTTGTACCTAAATGTTCTGATCCTGGAGGTTACACTTCAGAATGTGAACTCATTCATTAGAAAAAGCTTTATTTGATGGAGAGCCAGGTACTCGCTTCCCAGCAACACAGCTTAAGTAAATGCCCAACTCAGACAGTCAACATTACCGTCTGAAAATCTTTCATTCTGACATATTATCACACATTTGTCATTAGGGAGCTGCATACTCACATATGTCCATAAATATTTGGTCTTAGTAGACCCAGGTTGACCTGCTTGAGAATCAGAAGGGGAAAAAATCTTATCTCTGTCCTTGGAAAACGTACAATTAAATGAAGGGAAAGTTTGAATGTGGCCTCTGAGAGACTCTGTTTCCCCGAAAACAAAATCATTTTGCTCTAGTCAATCAATAACTACATGGTAAATGTGAATCTTGGGCTCAGAAAGAGGTTATCGGCCACAACATTTCTTAACACTTTCATAATGTTATCAGGAATTAAAAGGTAACATTTATCAAATATTTACAAGTTGCGTGGGACACAGCGCAGTGTAAACATATGAATCTGATAATATCCAAGCTGCAGTTTTAAAACAGATCCAAAAAAATCTCAAAAATGTTTGCTCTTCAATGATACATTCTCCATCATGTAAAAATTTAACTATTGAGATGCTCTAATGACATGTGGAATGGGTCACACCAGCAAGAATGTATCTCAGGTGAAAGGTCAATATCAACACAGATAAAAGAGATTGCATTAGGCAGGTTAGGCCAACCAGGAAGGACACACATTTTATACATGAACATAGAAAAAAAAGCTATTATATAATGGAAAATGTAAGACAAATATTTATATCAGTTGATTACATATGAAAGGTGTGTATTAAAGTACTCAAAAAAGAAATAGTCCCATCTTCCTGTGGTTAACTCCATTCTCCCTTTTATTGTCTGTGGTGGCATTTCTCCAGAGTTTTGGGGGACAGAAACTTCATTTATCTTTCTCCTTCCCTAATCCCCTGGGCACTTTGCCTCTGTATAGGGCTTATTCAATCCAGGGTTTTCATAGCTACTTCCATTGTAGTGGACCTTTATTCTATTAGTTAGAGATGGTCTAGAAAAGTAAGAGGAAGGGGAGGAGGAGGAAGAGGGAAGCATAAGCTGGGAGACGATTATCTTAAAGAAGAAAAAAAGATCATTAGTTGAAAGAGTTGCACAGCCCCAATACCTCAATCTCCACACACAGACACCCCCTCCTCCTGGTGAACTTGAAAGTTCAGGACGCTTCTGTTCAATTTGTATCTTGCACACTGCCACTGTCTCTACCATCTTTTACTCGTGGGCCATGCTTGAGGGCCCGAGCTCAGGCAGAACTGGAGTGGGCTTGACTGGAAAGTAGGGTATATAGCTGTGGTGGCCTGAAAGATTTAGAACAATGAAATACAACTTTCCAGAAAAGAAAATTTCCTAAAGTAGATTTTATTGGTAAAACATTTGTTTCTTGGGGCGCCTGGGTGGCACAGCAGTTCAGCATCTGCCTTTGGCCCAGGGTGTGATCCCAGGGTCCTGGGATCG
>NC_048222.1:52930138-52937268 GCF_002007445.2 Ailuropoda melanoleuca | reverse complement strand
AAAAAAAAATTTGTTTCTTTGCTTTCAGAGTTGAAAGTGCTTACATTGTGAATTTCTTAGTCCTTAAATCTGAAAACTGTATTAAGCTCTACAGTGATGGCGGATGGCAGCTAGAAATTCAAGGTTGCATTGCAACGGTAATTGGAAATAAGGCCCAAATGGCCTTACAGAAATAAAACAACAACATCAACAAAATGTTTTTCCCAAAAACACAATAAGTGAAGATTTTTTATCAAATATGGGAAGGGAAATTGGGGACAAAGAGAACCAGAACTTGAATATCCTGAGACATTGGGCTTCTACAGAACAGGCATATGTACATTTTTTTTTAATTTCAGCATTTTGCTGTGAATGAAATACTGTAAGATATAAAAGGTAATTATTTATTTTATTTACATGCATAACAAATTAATGAAGTAAAAAACATCATATGCTTTTTTAAATTAGGCTATAGAATGTAAATCAGACACCAGTTCATTAAAAGAATATTCACCCTGTATAAATATGGGTGTGAAAGAGGAGAGCTTTATAACTAATTGACTTCCTGCCCCAGGCACCCAAACGTCTTTCTGCAACTCTGGATTTGTCCCTCCAGGATACTACTGCCAAAATGATCAACACAAGGTCCCAAAATAACAATTTATCCTGCCCAAAGGATATTGTGCCCTCAGTCTCCTGGCCAGATGAATTGGCACAATTACATCCTTCTCTCTTGCGAAATTTCCCCCTCAGGATATCCTAGGTGTCAGGGCTTTACATGTTGCGATGATGCAGAGCAAAAAATCTGCTAAGAGGAAAGACAGTGCTACAAGCGTCTTCTTAGATTCTTGGGTCCAAACTGATGGAGCGAAACACAAATCCTCCAATGGTTTGTTTCCTTCAAAACTTCGCTGCCCCTCAGGCACATCCACCGATCAAGTGGAAAGCTAAATCCTTTCCTGACTCCTGACACAAATATATTGGCGTTAACCAACAACGGTCCCAAATTAGCCAATTTCAAGTCTTCTTTTCCAGCTGCCTCCCTCCCCTCACCAAGAATTAGTGACTTAAAGACCATCGTGCAAATGCCAGGTTAATCTTCTGAGCTACACTTCTCTCTTTGAAGCAGTCTGATAGAAAGGAAAATATACCTTCATTTGCATTTTAGGAAATAAAACTGTTCAACCTGGTTTCTTGATGATTTGGTTTGCCTCTTTTGCCTTAAAACTCTCTTCTATCAGTATGTTCCTTTGGACAGAGCTGTTTGGGGAAAAAAAAGTTTCCTTTACTCAGTTTTCTTTCTGAGTCGGACTCCATGAGCTCTGCGTGAACAAACCCTTTCATCAGGGAACCCCACAGCTCACCCTCAGGATGTTCAGACACAGGTGTGTGTCTGCTGCAAAAGCTTTTCTCAATATAAATAAGCTCAAAGTAGGGTTCTTAACAAAGGGCTGGGAAGTTGGAAGGAGAAGGTGGTCATTTCCTCAGACAGAGGCTCAACATCCGACCCCAATGAGGTCCCCACTGCCAAGTATTAGGATGAGTGATTCTAAACCCAAACACAGGTAGACACTTGAGCAGTGTTTCTGACCCTGAAGAGCGGCCTGCTGGAGGATTACTCACCACCAGGATTTCACTGCGATTTAAGAAAGATGATGCTATTACTTTCTGGGGAGAGGGATGGGGAGAAGAAAAGGGCCAGGAAGATTATTTCCAATGAAAATGAAAAAAGAGGAGGCATTTACATAAGAATTCCTTAGTAGTTCTCTAAGACTAAAATCTTATTTATAAAATTTTGTGACAAAACACAGAAACAGACCACATGTACTCACTGCTCATCTTTGGGACTTTTACCAAGAAGGACACAGTTTTCTATTGAACTGTCAGTTTAAGGAGGATTAATTAGTTTGAAGGATCACCTTCATTCTCTATTTATTTGCTCCTCTGTTCATATAGTCAGTCAGTATTAATTATTGAGTGTCAACCTATGCCAGGTGTAGTGGTAGATACTGGGGATACAACAGTGAGCCAAACCAGGCAGCTCTACCTCTCCATGTAGGTGAGGAACAGGACATTAATCAATTAATCACACAAACAAACATTAAATTACTAAGCCCTCCAAGGAGAGGGACATGGGACTATGCAAACCCATAATAGCATTGTTTGTCCTACTCAGGAAGGTTGGGGAATGCTTACCTGAGGAAGTCGGGCTTGAGCATGGATGCAAAGGAGGAGTAATACTCAAAGAACTGAGGATATGGCTGGACTGGGGAGAGTGAGGATAGCTGGGAGGTAAGAGAGGACAGAAACCGACCTTTAGGGACACAATCATGCAGGCTCTTGTTAAGGCCATGTCAAGGCTTGGGCTTTATCCTAAGAGCAATGGAAAGTTATCAAAGGGTTTTACACAGGAGAAATGATAGGATATGATATGAGATGACATGACGTGACATAATACTATTAAGTTGGATTTCTCTGCCCGTAGCAGGTTGGTGGTGGTAAGAACAGAGGGCAGGCAAGCTATCAATACACTGAAAAGGACCAGAAGGGTGACTGGTAGAGGTTATTTCATTTAGAAATCTTTACACATTGATTAAATCAATCTGATACTGTCTCGTCAACAAATGGTGTTGGGAAAAACCAGACAGCCACATGTGGAAGTTGAAACTGGACCACTTCCTTACACCATACCCAAAAATAAATTCAAAATGAATGAAAGACTTAACTATGAGACAGGAAACCATCAAAATCCTAGAAGAGAACACAGGCAGCAACCTCTTTGACCTCTGCTGTAGCAACTTCTTACTAGACATGTCGCTGGAGGCAAGAGAAACAAAAGCAAAAATGAACTACTGGGACTTCATCAGGGTAAAAAGCTTCTGCACAACAAAGGAAACAATCAACAAAACTAAAAGGCGGCTTATGGAATGGGAGGAAATATTTGCAAATGACATATATGATAAATGGTTAGGTATGAAAAACCTATAAAGGACTTCTCAAACTCAAAACCCAAAAAACAAATAATCCAGTTAAGAAATGAGCAGAAGACATCCAGATGGATAATAGACACATGAAAAGATGCTCAACATCACTCATCAGGGAACTACAAATCAAATCCATGATGAGATATCAACTCACACCTGTCGGAATGGCTAAAATTAACAAGTCAGGAAACAACAGATATTGGCAAAGATGCAGAGAAAGGGGAACCCTCTTGTGCTGTTGGTGGGAATGCAACTCTGGAAAACAGTATGGAGGTTCCTCAAAAAGTTAAAAATAGAACTACCCTACGATTCATCAATCGCACTACTGGGTATTTACCCAAAGTATACAAAAATACAGATTCGAAGGGGTACATGCACTCTAATGTTTATAGCAACATTATCTACAAGAGCCAGCCAAACTATGGGAAGAGCCGAAGTGTCTGTGCATGGACAGATGAATGGATAAGGAGTTGTTATATATATATATATATATATATATATATATATATATACACACACACATATATATATAATGGAAATTTATAACATATACATATAAATTATATATATATATATATAATTTATATGTATGTATTTACTCAGCCATCAGAAAGAATGAAATCCTGCCATTTGCAATGATGTGGATGGACCTAGAGTGTATTATGCTAGCAAAATAAGTAAGTCAGAGAAAGACAAATACCATTTGATTTCACACATATGTGGAATTTAGGAAACAAAACAGATGAACATATAGGAAGGGGGAAAAAGAGAGGGAAGAGACTCTTAACGATAGAGAACGAACTGAGGGTTAATTGGAGGGAGGTGGATGGGGGATGGGTTAAATGGGTGATGGGTATTAAGGACGGCACTTGCTATGATGAGGACTGGGTGTTACATGTAAGTGATGAATTACTAAATTCTACTCCTGGAATAAAAAAAAAGAATAAGACCTGGAAAATGGTATGACTGGTTATCTCTAGAACAGTGGTTCTCAGTGGGAGTGATTTTGCTGGTAAGGGGCATATGGCAATGTCTAATACCCTTTTTGGGAGGAGTATAATTGACATAGAACATTATATTAGCTTATAAAATAATTATGATTTATTAGGATATGACATAATGATTCAATATTTGTATATATTTCAAAATGATCACAGTAACTCTGGCTAACATCTGTCACCATACATACTTACAAAATTTTTTTTTCTTATGATGAGAGCTTTTAAGATCTGTTAGCAGTTTGCAAGGGTGTAATAGAGTACTGTTAACTATACTTACTATGCTGTACATTACATCCCATGACTTATTTATTTTATACTTGGAAGTTTGTCCATTTTCATCCCCCTTCACTTATGTTTCCCACCTGCACCCCCTGCCTCTGGTAACCACCAGTCTGTCAGCTGTATCTGTTTTTCATGGAAAAATACTTTTAAGTGAGTGTTGTTCTCATGAAGTATCTTTGTCTAGTTATAAAGATAAAAGTGGGTTATTAAAATTTATTAGCCAAAAAGAAAAATCAATCTGATACTTACAAGGTAAATCAGATCCCGTTTTTTTATCTGACACCCCATATATTTCTTCTGTGAGGCCTATTTACATTTCCCCAATCCCCTCCTAATAGATCCTTCCCTCCATTTATTCAACAGAGGATTTGCTTCTGCCATTTATAAGCCAAAATCACTTAGCCAACCTGTCTAAGAATCTTTATTTGTAAAAGGGCTAATTATAGTCTCCAGGCTTTCCTTATGGAGTTGGTTATTGTGAGTATAATCTGCAGTAATAGGTGTGAAAGTGCCGTGTTCACTAGAATACATGAGATCAATGTAGGTTGGCATTATTGTAATGCTCCTAATTATGTGTGACGTCTAGCTTCTCTGGGAGTTAATGGAATGTTGGTATGAATATTTGGGCAGGAAAAATAAGTTTAGATGCTTTAATTAAGATGCTCACCAAATTCCTAGGCAAGGCAACAATTAGTTCAGAAGTAGAAGGGCAAAGCAGAGGCAGACCTGGAAAGGGTACTGGGGAGATTTTGTAGCCATAGCCTCAGGTCTCTGGACATTATGAGACTGTACTCCAATCCATTTGCCGTGGTGGAAAGGCATGTGTAACAGCGGTAGGTGGCAATTGTGCCCCCAGAAGGCATCCTTTCACAGCTGGGAGGAGCTAAAAAGGCTCAAAGAACTGAGAGATGACATCATTGCTGTCCTTGGGGGGCACCAGCAGGGAAGAGCCGCTGGTCTCCCCAGAAGAACAAACAGCTATGCTTAACCTGCAACTTCCGTCTGTCTAAGCAGGTTCGGGTTTTGATCAAACAAACCTACTTTAACAGGCACGGTGGGGGGTGGTGCATCTCACGGATGGGAATAGGGAGCAGAAGAGTCAGGGAAGAGATGAAGATAGAAATATATCAAACTTGTCATTGGGCTTTCCATCCAAATTCCGTGCAGACCAAGCTACAGCAGGAACCAGAGCCTTTCAGATACATCTATTCTCTGTCCTCTTGCCCCTTCCTCATTAAATTTTGATATAATTTGTGATGACTTTGGGAATAGAAAGGGCCCTATTCATTTTCCAGGAAACTCGTTTGTGCAGAGGAGTGCAGAAAAAAAGGAAGGTGTTGGGAGCTTCCTCTTCATCTGTGAGCATTGCCTCCAATGCATGGAGAATCAGTTCTAACTGTATAACACTCTGGGTCTCACCTAAAGTCATTTCAAAATGTATTGGAAAAAAGTCCTCTCCAAATAGAGGCAGTGGATTCTAATGTACAATAACCCTGTCTAGAGATTTCTACTCTCTCTTGGTAAGGTAGTCCTCCATGGGGAAAGCTGTGAAGAGGTGCTCAAGAAATTCAAACCAGGCATAGGATGTTTCCATTTGAGAGCAGAGAGGGCTCCTAGGTTCTGAGAGGTAAGATCCTGAGAACCCCAGTTCCTGTCTTGCAAGGAGCAAGGAGACTTTGGGATGGTATGTTTGTGACTGTGTGTCTGTGTGTATGTAGCAGGGAGTATAGGTGTTGCACATTCACCTTTGTAAGAGACTAAGTATATAAAGGGCAGCTGAAGAGTCTTCTGGAAGTTTGGATGGTCTATCAAATCTAATAAACATTTACTGACATGAGTGGAGTGGGAAATGGTCTTGAAGATGGGCTGGGACTTGGCAATATGTTTGAAGTAGAAGAAATTGCTGGAGCAAGGAAAACAAAATATGAAAATGTAGGACTTAGACAAAAAAAATATCCAGTCACTTGGTACGGCTGTACATTTCTGAGCTGGTTATAGAGGCAAAATAAGACTGGAAAGGCTAAGTCTGGTCAAATTACAGAGAGCTTGGAAAGCCAGTCAGAAAGGTGGGAGGACCATTTATTCAATCATTTCAGAAATATTAATATTGAGTGTGACTATGCGCCAAACACAATTCCAAGTGCTTGAGATACATTGGGGAACAGCAACAACAAAAAAATGAACATTGCTGCCATTACAGGATTTGCATTCTAGGGAGGACAGTCTGCTAATATGTGCCTTTGGCCTGAATGCTCATGACCTGAATTAATCTGTACAACAACCCCATGAGATTGCTACTATTATTAACCTGCTTTTAAGATGGGAAATTGAGGCACAGGGAGGTTAAACATACTGCCCAAGGTCACACAGCTAGTAAATGTCTAGAGTTGCTCTTAGCCACAGCATTATACTAGTTGTAAGTACTGAAGGAGGAGACTTTCAAGATGGTATGTTTGGCAAGAGGGGCTGATGAGGAGTCAGTAATTGCAAGATTATACAAGAAGGAAATACCGTAGATGGACTAGGTGGCTTAAACAAAGACATTTATTGCTCACAGTTCTGGCAGCTGGACTCCTGAGATCAGGGTGCTGATAGGTCAGATTCTGGTGAGAGCTTTCTTCCTGGCTTGCAGATAACCACTTTCTCGCTGTGTCTTCACATGCCCTTTCCTTTGTGCTTGTGCATGGAGAGAGAGAGATCTCTCTCACTTTCTCTTCTTTCTTTTTTAACCACTGAGCTGTGCACATACACACTAAATGTGTATAACTTGATCAGTTTGGAAATAAGTGTGTATCCATTAAACTACTACCACAATCTTTTTTTTAAATTTTTAAATTTTTGAATTTTTTTAATTTATTTTTTAAATAATTTTTTATTATATTAT